>NW_024081418.1:0-164660 GCF_003009895.1 Hyaena hyaena | reverse complement strand
TCCGCGCCCCTGGCGGGCTGGGACTCGAGAGGGAAGGCAAGGAACTAAATACTGGGAAATTAGCCTTTGAGTTCGTGTTTTGGGTGATGAGCCATAGAGGGACCTTGTTTTCCTCACTCCAGCGGGCTCTGGCTCAGAACACCCTGCGGGCAAGCCCCCGTGCATGCGCGCCAGCCCGACCCAGAGAAGGAAGCAGCGATTCTGACTCCTCCCCCAGAGCTCGGCAGGGGGCCTGGAATTGCCTCGAGGGGGTTGCCTGGGAAGCTGTGTTTAAGGCAATTTCAGCGGGGCACGCGGACGGGGATTTGGAGATTGTAACTGGCCTGGGTTGAAGAGTGCAACCAACTTCGGCTGCGCCCCCGGTACAGGGAGTTTACACCCCCAAAAGAGCGAGGTGCAGCTCTTGCTTCAAGAAGGGACTGGAGCACAGTCACTCTCCTCCCCACAACCGCCGAGGCAGAGCTCCCGCCTGAGGCATTGGGTCCCGCCACGCCCATCCCTGCCTGAGAGGTGCCCTCCTCCCTTTTTTTTTTCCTTTTTTTTTGTTTTTTTCCTTTTTTTTCTTTCTTTTTTTTTCTTTATTTCCCTTTTTTACTCTTTCTTTTTTTCTTCTTCTTTCTCTTTTCTCTCTTTTTTCCCCAGAACACTGACCTGATTAACTCTGGTCGCCAGCTTGCTTAAACGATCACAAGTCCATTGTGTAAATGTAAATTCTACACCTACTGACATTTTCAGCTATTTCTCTCAGGAGTAATTAGACTATATAGTTTCTCTGGATAATTCCAGCACCCTTCTCTCACCTATCCAACCATATTCTACCCTTTACCTCTTTGAAAAAAGCTTCTTATCCCTTCTGCCTGTTCATTCTATTTCCAATTGTGTCTCATCCCGCCCTGCTTTCTCTCTGTTTCTCTATGCTCCTCAACCAGCACTGCATACACACGGCTATTTAACTGTAGCTGGGAAATCTGGTTATATGCTTTAAACCGTTCTTTGTCCATCGGTTTTCTTCTTTTTTCCTTTTCCTTTCCCCTTTTTGACCCTTTTATGTATTTTATACTCCCTATTATTCGCCCTCCCTCCTCCATCTTTTCTCTTAACTTTTTCGTTTTCCCTCCCGCTTTGCATGTTAGTTGAATTAGCCTGTGCGTTTGTGTGCTCCTGCTCCCTGTGTGTTTGTCTGTCTGTTTTCTTTTCCAGGGCTACCTCAAGAAACAAGCTAGAGTGCACAAGGTGGAGAGTCCCAAATATCACTACGAATAGGAAAATAAAATAACCAAGGTCCCAACAAGAGAGACCAGGGGATACCATTCAAAAAACACTCTCTGAAAGGGTAGGCCCTGGAAAGTCAAAGAGCCTTCTTGGATATAGCAGTGCTCATAGAAACAGAGAGAATAATAGGTCTTTAAAACCAACAAGAGCCGGAAAGCTAACTAAAATGACGAAACGAAAGACCTCTCCTCCAAAGAAACTCCAAGAAGAAATGACAGCTAATGAACTGCTCAAAACAGATATCAGCAGCATCACTGAACAAGATTTTAGAATAATAATGGTAAAATTAATAGCTGGGCTTGAAAAAAACATAGGGGACATCAAAGAAACTATGGCTACAGACAGAATGGAAAATAAAAATAGGCATGAAGAATTAAAAAATGCGATAAATGAGATCCATAATAAATTAGAGGCCTCCAATGCACGGATTGAAGAGGCAGAAAGGAGAATAAGTGATTTAGAAGACACCATTATAGAAAAACAAGAAGCTGACAAAAAAAGAGACAAACTGATCCAGGAACAGGAAAGAAGAATTCGAGAGCTCAGCGATACGGTCAAACGCAACAATATCCGTATCATAGGAATCCCAGAAGAGGAAGAGAGAGGGAAAGGTGCTGAAGGAGTCCTGGAACAAATTATAGCAGAGAACTTCCCCGACCTGGGGAAGGAAGTAAATGTGGAAGTACAAGAGGCTCAGAGGACTCCCCTCAGACGTAACCTGAATCGATCTTCTGCACGACATATCATAGTGAAAATGGCCAAATACAAGGACAAAGAGAGAATTTTGAAAGCAGCTAGGGAGAAAAGGGCCCTAACATACAAAGGGAAACCTATCAGAGTGGTGACAGACCTATCTACTGAAACTTGGCAGGCTAGAAAGGAATGGCAGGAAATCTTCAATGTGATGAACAGTAAAAATATGCAGCCAAGAATCCTCTATCCAGCAAGCCTGTCATTCAAAATAGAAGGAGAGATAAAAACCTTTCCAAATAAACAGAAATTGAAAGAATTTGTCACCACGAAGCCAGCCCTACAAGAAATCCTGAGGGGGATGCTCTGAAGGAAAGGTTGCAAGGAACAAAGATACCAGAGACACCACCACAAACATGAACCCTACAAAAGATACAAAGACTCTAAACCCACATATTTCAATAATAACACTGAATGTAAATGGGCTGAATGCTCCAATCAAAAGACATAGGGTAGCAGAATGGATTAAAAAACAAAATCCATCAATATGCTGTCTACAAGAAACTCATTTTAGACGGGAAGATACCTTCAGATTAAAAGTAAGGGGATGGAGAAATATATATCATGCTACAGGAAATCAAAAGAAAGCCGGAGTAGCGATACTTATATCAGACAAACTGGACTTTAAATTAAAGACAATCACAAGAGATGAAGAAGGGCACTACATAATAATTACAGGGTCCATCCATCAGGAAGAACTAACAATCATAAATGTCTACGCACCGAATATGGGAGCACCTAAATATCTAAAACAATTAATCACAAACAGAAACAAGCTTATAGATAAGAATGTGCTAATAGCAGGGGACTTTAATACTCCGCTTACAGCAATGGATAGGTCAACCAGACAGAAAATCACTAAAGAAATAATGGACTTGAAAGACACATTGGACCAGATGGATCTGACGGATATATTTAGAACTTTACATCCTGAGGCCAGGGAATTTACTTTCTTCTCAAGTGCGCATGGCACATTCTCCAAGATAGATCACATACTGGGACATAAAGCAGCCCTCAATAAATATAAAAGAATAGAGATCATACCATGCACACTGTCAGATCACAATGCTTTGAAACTTGAAATCAATTACAGGAAGAAGTCTGGAAAACCGCCAAAAACATGGAGGTTAAAGAACACCCTTCTAAAGAATGAATGGGCCAATCAGGCAATTAGAGAGGAAATTAAAAAATATATGGAAACAAATGAAAATGAAAACACAACAATTCAAAATCTATGGGATGCGGCCAAGGCAGTCCTAAGAGGAAAGTACATTGCTCTCCAGGCCTATTTCAAGAGATTAGAAAAAGCACAAGTCCAAAATCTAACAGCTCACCTAAAGGAGCTAGAGGCAGAGCAACAAGAACGCCCTAAACCCAGTAGAAGAAGAGAAATAGTAAAAATTAGAGCAGAAATAAACAACATAGAGACCAAAGAAACAATTGAACAGATCAATGAAACCAAGAGTTGGTTTTTTGAAAAAGTAAACAAAATTGACAAACCTCTAGCCAGGCTTATCAAAAAGAAAAGAGAGAGCACCCAAATAGACAAAATTATGAATGAAAATGGACTTATTACAACCAACCCCTCAGAAATACAAGCAATTATCAGGGAATACTATGAAAAATTATATGCCAACAAATTGGACAACTTAGAAGAAATGGACAAATTCCTAAACACACACTCACTACCAAAATTCACACGGGAAGAAATAGAAAACCTGAACAGACCCATAACGAGTGAAGAAATCGAATCAGTGATCAAAAATCTCCCAACAAATAAGAGCCCTGGACCTGATGGTTTCCCTGGGGAATTCTACCAGACATTTAAAACAGAATTAATCCCAATTCTTCTCAAGCTATTCCAAAAAATAGAAGTCGAAGGAAAACTCCCGGACTCATTTTATGAAGCCAGCATCACTCTGATTCCCAAGCCAGACAGAGATCCAGCAAAAAAAGAGAACTATAGGCCAATATCCTTGATGAATACGGATGCAAAAATTCTCAACAAGATCCTTGCAAATCGAATCCAGCAGCATATCAAAAGAATCATCCACCAAGATCAAGTGGGATTCATTCCTGGGTTACAGGGCTGGTTCAACATTCGCAAATCAATCAATGTGATCCATCATATCAATAAAAGAAAAGATAAAAACCATATGATCCTGTCAATAGATGCAGAAAAAGCATTTGACAAAATACAGCATCCCTTCTTAATAAAGACTCTCGAGAAAGTTGGGATAGAAGGAACCTACTTAAACATCATCAAAGCCATCTATGAGAAGCCTTCAGCTAACATCATCCTCAACGGGGAAAAACTGAGAGCTTTCCCCCTGAGATCAGGAACACGACAGGGATGTCCACTCTCACCACTGTTGTTTAACATAGTGCTGGAAGTCCTAGCATCAGCCATCAGACAACAAAAGGAAATCAAAGGCATCAGAATTGGCAAAGAGGAAGTCAAACTTTCACTCTTCGCAGATGACATGATACTCTACATAGAAAACCCGACAGACTCCACCAGAAGCCTACTAGAACTGATCCAAGAATTCAGCCAAGTTGCAGGGTACAAAATCAACGTACAGAAATCGGTTGCATTTTTATACACCAATAATGAAGCAACAGAAAGAGAAATCAAGAAACTGATCCCATTCACAATTGCACAAAAAACCATAAAATACCTCGGAATAAACCTAACCAAGGATACAAGAGATCTGTATGATGAAAACTATAGAAAACTTATGAAGGAAATTGAAGAAGACACAAAGAAATGGAAAAACATTCCATGCTCATGGATAGGAAGAATAAATATAGTTAAGATGTCATTACTACCTAAAGCACTCTACACATTCAATGCAATTCCAATCAAAATTGCACCAGCATACTTCTCAAAACTAGAACAAACTATCCAAAAATTTGTATGGAACCACAAAAGACCCCGAATAGCCAAAGTAATACTGAAAAATAAAACCAAAACGGGAGGTATCACCATCCCAGACTTCAGCCTCTACTACAAAGCTGTCATCCTCAAGACAGTATGGTATTGGCACAAAAACAGACACATAGACCAATGGAACAGAATTGAGAACTCAGAAGTGGACCCAAAAGTATACAGCCAACTGATCTTTGACAAAGCAGGAAAGAATATCCAATGGAAAAAAGACAGCCTTTTTAACAGATGGTGTTGGGAGAACTGGACAGCAACATGCAGAAGAATGAAACTAGATCATTTTCTCACACCATGCACAAAAATCAACTCAAAATGGATAAAGGACCTGAACGTGAGACAGGAAACTATCAACACCCTAGAGGAGAAAGCAGGAAACAACCTCCTTGACCTCCACCGCAGCAACTTCTTACTTGACACATCCCCAAAAGCAAGGGAATCAAGAGCAAAAATAAACTGTTGGGACCTCATCAAGATTAAAAGCTTCTGCACAGCCAAGGAAACAACCCAGAAAATTAATAGGCAACCAACGGAATGGGAAAAGATAGTTGCAAATGACATATCAGATAAAGGGTTAATATCCAGAATCTATAAGGAACTCACCAAACTACACGCCCGAAAAACAAACAACCCAGTGAAGAAATGGGCAGAAGACATGAACAGACACTTCTCCAAAGAGGACATCCAGATGGCCAACAGACACATGAAACGATGCTCAGCATCCCTCCTCATCAGGGAAATACAAATCAAAACCACACTGAGATACCACCTCACGCCAGTCAGAGTGGCTAAAATGAGCAAATCAGAGAACTCTAGATGCTGGCGAGGATGTGGAGAAACGGGCACCCTCCTACACTGTTGGTGGGAATGTAAACTGGTACAGCCCCTCTGGAAAACAGTGTGGAGGTTCCTCAGGAAACTAACAATAGAACTCCCTTATGACCCAGCAATAGCACTGCTAGGAATTTACCCAAGGGATACAGAAATGCTGAGGCATAGGAGCACATGTACCCCAATGTTCATAGCAGCACTCTCCACAATAGCTAAAACATGGAAAGAGCCTAAGTGTCCATCAACAGATGAATGGATCAAGAAGATGTGGTTTATCTATACCATGGAATACTACATGGCAATGAGAAACAATGAAATCTGGCCATGTGTAGCAACATGGATGGACCTTGAGGGTGTTATGCTGAGCGAAATAAGTCAGGCAGAGAAGGACAAATATCATATGTTTGCACGTATAGGAGGATTAGGAGGAACTTGACGGAGGAACAAGGGGGAGAAGAAGGGCGGAAATGGTGGGGGAAAGGGAGAGAGGCAAACCATGAGAGACTCTTGAATGCTGACAAAAACTGAGGACTGATGGATGTGGGGGGGAGGGGGGATGGGCATGGAGGAGGACACTTGTGGGGATGAGCACTGAGTGTTATGTGGAAACTAATTTGACAATAAACTATTTGGTAAAAAAAAAAAAAAAAGAAAAGAAAAAAGAAAGGAGGGAGGGAGAGGGTAGGAAGGAAGAAAGGAATGGAGAGAGGGAATAAGGATGCAACCAAACAAGAATTAAGTCAGGAGCCTCAACTTGTAACCTGCAAGCATGTGGACAGCAAAAGGAAACGAGAGGGCAGAAGAGAAGGAGGTGGGCAACAGAATTCAAATTAAAAGGCAGCATGTAAGTGATCATGGTAGCCTGGGACAGCGGGGTGGGATTAATCCAGGGGATTTGAGTAAATTCGGCTGGATAGTTTCCCATTACCCTCCTGAAGTCCTTGATATTTATCAATCAAATGGAGTCACAAATGGAATCTTGGAATAAACAGGTCTGCAATGCGGGCTAATGAATCGCCCTATGGATATGACAGCCTTCATCCCGGATGTTACGTCAAGTGGGTGTTTTTCCCCGGAAATGCTCGGCAGCCCCCTTCGCTCTGTAATTAGCATAGCTTTCCTGCTTCGATCAAGACCGCACCATTGTTCTCCTGCAGCTTCACTTTTCACACCAGGCAGGTGGGATCTGGTACATAGGATGAGGCAAACAAGTGATAGTGAAGCATAACTAAGTGACCAATAAACCTCAGGTTCTGAAACTTAGCACCTAACCTAAAAGATGTTCTAGCTCAAGGAAACAAGAGCTATCGGTGCCACGTTCTGTAGCTCAGCTGGCAAACTCCTCCAGTGCCCAGGGGTCACTGTGGGGTGTGAGAGATTAACGATCATGGACGTTTCAGGACGGGTGGAGTGTTCGTGAACTACGAGGAAGGTGCTGACTGTAAACGAAGCCAGGTGTCTGGAAACTTAGTAAGTGTTTATGGAAATCAGGAAGGGGGCTGGGGGCCCATCAGCAGAGAACTCAGGCAGCTAACCATGCAGATATCACAGTAAATTGGGAAGGCAGTTTCATTCCCACCAGGTTAAATTGAACTTGAAATTGGGAAATCATGTTCCTTTCCAAAGGTTAGTTTTCCCTGTGAAACACTGAGTATCATTAAGGAGAGGGAAGCAGTCTGGGAATCTCCAATCCTCTATGATCTGGGGTCTAAAGGTCACTCCAGCCTTTCAGAACTGAGGTCAGGGGGGACCACAATAGTGAGGAAGCAGGGCAGTAGAATATGGGACTTTTAGTCTAATTCTGACTTGCCATATGGTCAGTTAAGAAAACGCCCTGTTTAGTGGAATGTGAAATTCATGAGAATTATCTACTGTATTCATAAGGGTGGCTAAAATGTGGTTAGGTCTGCCACCATATATAACTATGATGCCTTAAAAAGAGGAGGCATCTAAAAAGTGGATATTTTCATTTATATGGTTTCAGAATATCAATGGTTTGCATTACCCACTCGATAACATCAGTTTTAAAATAGACACAAGAATACACACCTATTGCTAAAATCCATATTATTTATATATTGCTGTAGCAGCTTAAAATAACAATAAACATTTATTTGTGGTCTCTCATGAAGTCAGAGGCAAGCTGCCAGCCGGGTCTCAGCTGTCTGAAAGCTTGACAGGGCTAGTAGCATCTGCTTCCATGACAGCCCACTCAACACAGCTGACACGTCAATGCTGGCTGTTGATAGGAGGCCTCAGTCCCTCACCATGTGGACCTCCTCATAGACTACTTGTGTGTCCTTACAACATGGCGACTGGCTTCCCCAGACACTCATAATAGGACATAACTATATTTGCTTAAACAAAGTAGATATTTGATCTCTTGCTTATAAAAGTCCTAAGGTGGGGCGCCTGGGTGGCTCAGTCAGCTAAGCGTCTGACTTCGGCTCAAGTCATGATCTCGTGGTTCGTGGGTTCGAGCCCCATGTTGGGCTCTGTGCTGACAGCTAGCTCAGAGCCTGGAGCCTGTCTTCTGATTCTGCATCTCCCTCTCTCTCTGACCCTCCCCAGCTCACACTGTCTCTATCTCTCTCTCAGAAATAAATAAAAACATTAAAAAAAAAAAAAAAGTCCTAAGGTAGGTGGCATGTGATTGACATAGTGGCTGCACTAAGTCATCAGGTGGCTTGGATTCTCTAGCATTCTGTCTCCCCGTCCTTATTACAAGAACTGAAGTTGCCTCCTCGGTCAATATGGAGATCTACTAGATCCAGTCATCTGTCCACAATCCAACAGGAAGTAGAAGTTAGAAGCAAAAGGCAAAAATGCGCCCACACCAACCATCTGCCTCACAGTTCTGGTTTCCAGAGTGTCTGTCCAATAAGTTCTGTTTCCACCTCATTAGCTAGAATGGCCACAGGAAGTGGTAATGGGAGCCGAGAAATTTGTATCTGGGACAAACATATTGCTGCTCCAAAGAAAATAAGCTTTTGTAACCAAGGAAGAAAAAGAAAATGGACATTGGGTCAGTAACAAATAGGTCCTGTCCTGTCTGCTTTGTAGCGATTCCAGGAAGTTGTGCTAGGCCAGAATTCCCACATAATATGTTTACAAATTGGCACATACATTTAAGAAGGTCAGAGTAGGGAAGAACGGAGGAAAGTGGTGGGTGAGAAATAGTCACAGCAGAAGAGATGCCTCATCTTCAGTAAAAGCATAAATTATCCGGGGAATGGCCTTACTGTAAGGATCGGGAGGTTGCCATGTTCCCTAAAGAGTTTTAATGGTTCCAAGAAATGAACTGGAAAGGACAGGTGCTTTGTAGCACTAGCCCACCATGACTGGATTGTCTCTTTCTAATGCGACTGGGGACCCATTGGAACATTAGGCTGAAATGCAAAGCTGTTTTTGCATTCTCTCTCCCTGACATTTACAGTAAAAGGCTGAATTCTCTGCCTACTATACTGTGAGGCACTATCAATAGTGGGTGTTGGAAAATGATGCAGAAACAAACGGCACATTATTTATGCCAATGGAAACAGTAAATCACCCTTCCTTTGCACTTAAATGGCACAGCAAGTGCAAATCAAAAGTTCTCACACCTCAGACCGAGAATAATCCATGGGTTTCTCAGAGGAAGGAATTACCTACCTGCCTATACAGTGCAATAAATGTCCCTTTTAAAATGAAATAATTTCTGAGCTCCTCAGCACAAGACTTATGGTGAAAAAGACAGCGCCAATATTAAAATTTAATATACCCAATATTGTCATGTAACAATAAATCAACTAGTAAAAAGCAGCAAGTATTTTTTTTTCTCTACTCCTAAAAGGAGTTACAGTGCTTTAATTTGAATGGATGTTGGGTTACGATTATGGGTTACGATGGTGAAAACCATGAATTTGTGTCTCTGTAGCAATCAGATGGGGTTGCACGGAGCAGTTTATATAATATGCAGTGTCCTGCTCTGTCAATGTCAATGAGTATTTGCTTCTCTTATTAATTCAATAGACTATAAAGATGACAAGTTTAGAAGCTGGAATAGTGATAAAGTGAAAGCTTTGAATAGTTCAATCTTTTCGGCTTCTTGGTGCTTTGCAAAGGTTGTCAAGTTCCACCCTTAGACTGGGGTGTGTGGAGAGTGCATTGCCTATGCATTAGGAATAAGAGAAAACTTTAAAGCCTGAAGAAAAAGCAGACTTCCCATCTGACTGACTACATATAAGACGGACCCTGTTCAGACCACTTCTATCCATAACCAGAGTCTGAAGTCAGACAAACCTGATTCAAATGATGGCTCTGCCACTTAGCAACTGAGTGTGATCTTGGACTGGCTACTAAGGTTTCTTGAGTCTCAGTTTCACCTATAAAATGTAGGTAAGAGGCGACCTAAGTCGCAAGGTTGGCGGATGGCGTACCTTATGTGAAAGGGTTGAACCTGGTATAGGTACTGGCTGAATGCTACCAGCTTCTGCCCAGTATTTTCTGAATTTTAAAATCAGGATGCCAGGGGCACCTGGGTGGCTCAGTCGGTTGGGTGTCCAACTTCAGCTCAGGTCATGATGTCACGGTTCGTGGGTTCGAGCCCCGTATCAGGGTCTGTGCTGAGAGCTCAGAGCCTGGAGCCTGTCTTTGGATTCTGTGTCTCCTTCTCTCCCTGATCCTCCCCTACTCATGCTGTCTCTATCTCTCTCTTAAAAATAAATAAAACATAAAAAAAATTAAAATAAATAAATAAAATAAAATCAGGATTCCAGCTCTGCATGCATTCCTACCAAATAGGTCTCTGACCTGCTTCCTTCGCTCCTTATTCCTGGAAGATTAAATACAACTGTATGTAAAGTAATTAATGGTGCAGAGCACCTGGTGAGGTCTCATAAATGTTAGCACTCATCATCATCATCATCATCATCATCATCATCATCATCATCGTTAGGAGAGGTGGCTAGGTTCTATCGGCGGCGCTGCCAGACATCCTACAAATGATGTGATTCTTCATTATGGCATGAATGGAGGAAGGAAGGGAAAGTTCCCAACAAAGTGTGACAAATTTATCTGCTAAAATATGTTCAAAGATCCTTTTTCAACCCTCTTATTACTGTAATTAGTCACAAAAAGTCCCAACGAAGACCCCTGGGAGCCCTGGCCTCCTGACCTCTGTGCTGTGCTGGGGTTTGATGTAAGAGTTCAAGGAAGCATCAGAACCGGCCACAAAAGCACACATGCACGCTGGCCCTGATCCTGGGGCAGATGAAAATGCTGCCACCTCGCCTGAAGGACAGGGCACATCAGAGCCTCTTCAACAGACCATGGCCGAAGGTGTTCCCCCCTGCGGCACCCGCCTCTCCTGGTGATGATTTACAGAGCAACCACACCTTCCATCAGAGGCAGAAGGGGCCAGCGGCCACGCTGCCAGCCCAGCTGATTTGTTAGCTAAAGATCAATCACCAAGGCAGACAGAAACACAGTGGGTAGAACACACGTGGTAAATGTGAGCGCCTTCCCAGGGAGGGAAAGGCATGGAGGGGTGGGGAGAGAAAAATGATGGATAGGGCCAAACAGATAAAGTTTCTTTTGTGGCGATGTGACATCACCCTTAAATAGAAAATGTGATTTATTTTCCCCAAGGCTGAAGACAGGCAAGGCAATGCTTTGGGGACCTCTTTGCTGCCAAGATTGCATTCAGTGAAACATTTTTCCAAGCCCTTGGGTAGTGAAAAGAAAAGCAGCCGATGATCACCAGAGCAGCTACTATTCATTGAGCACCAAGCACCGAGCTGGATGTACATATTCCCTCGGTTTCTAACAATGATGCCAAAAGTTAACGATATCATCCCGATGTTATACCTGAAAATAAACTGGGGGCCAGATAGTCCAGAATTTCATAGACATTTTGGGGTGCATGCATTATGTATGGACCAAGTGCTGAAGGTTCTATGTGCTATGGATATGGTGCTGAATTTGAAAGACACAGTACCCCGCAAGGAACAGACTTTCTAGTAAGAAAAAATAAAACATAATCACTGAAACCAACAAACAGCATTATTTCAAGCACTAACAAGTGCTATGAAGGGAAGAAGTAGTTGGTTTGTTATAGGGCGACTTGTTGGAGAGGCTCTGGGGCAGAGGTGGAGACATTTCATTTTTTTTAATGTCTACTTTTGAGAGAGACAGAGCATGAGTGAATGAGGGGAGGAGAGAGAGGGAGACACAGAATGTGAAGCAGGCTCCAGGCTCTGAGCTGTCAGCACAGAGCCCGATGCGGGGTCCAAACCCACACTACAGGATCATGCCCTGAGCTAAAGTCAGATGCCTAACCAACTGAGCCACCCAGGAGCCCCGAAGTGGGGACATTTAGGTAGAGCCGTCAATAATGATGGACCAGCCATAAAAATGTGCTGGAGAGAGCTTTTCAAGCAGAATGAAAAGAAAGGGCAAAGCATTCAAGATGAAGACAAAAGATGCAGAAAGAAAGTTAGCATGGCCAGGGGGTAGCGGACACAAGGAAGGATATGGGTGAGGCCACCCAATGTATCCAAAAGCCAGTATGGTCACCCAAAGCTATCTCAGAAGCTCATGTCAGTCTGCTTCCGCACACTGAGATTAACCACACAACAATACCCAGAGTATGGGCTTGGAGTCAGCCTGGTCAAGTATAAATCTTGACCTTACCAAGAACAACCTATTGGATCAGTTTGGAGAAGTTCCCTGACTTCTCTATGGCCTCGGTTTCTTTATCTGAAAAAGGAAATGATCACAGTATCCAGCCCTTCCCCAGTGAGTAATTGTGAGTACAAAAAACACACCATGGACAGCAGTACAAGCATTGAGCAAGTAGTGTTATTTTTCCTACATACGTGGATTTTTCTAAAAGGAATGAATAGGACCATTCCCTGTTCTTGCCCCAAGAGATAGACAGGTTTTGGTTCTTGAAGACTAGGCTATCTTTAGAAAAAGGCAATAACTGTTCTCATTATGATCTGAAATAAGCAAACTTCTGATTTCCTTGGAGATATCTCCAAATAAGATTTTGTTATTCCAGGTCTGGTCTCACAAAGAACAGTATACTGGTCAGGGTTCTCTAGTGAAATAAAAAGTATATAAGTCCCTATACTATATAGACCGAGCTCTAGATACCATCAATGGAGCTGTCCAGATTTAATGGCCTCCAAGTGACCAAGCAGTGACTATCTTCATCGAGGACCCTAGACTATTTCATGCACAGAGATCACTTGCCCCTTTCTCCTGCGATACCTTAGCTCTAGGGCCTGGTAAGACCTGAGAGAGAGAGAGAAAGAGAGAGACAGAGATACTAACAAGCTACTTTCCCTCAATGCAAAATACAGCAGCAGGACCAGAGCTGACTTAATTTAGATAAAATGTGTGGCAAGTCTTCTACCATATGTGTTTTGTAAAAGTCCATCAAATACATGAAGTGCCTCAGAACAGCACATGACCCGGGGGGAGAGCTTCACTAAATATTAGCTATGATGATTATTGTAAATAGTGTAAGTGATCCAGGACTCTCCAAAAGGTAGCTGTTGGTATTCTATAAAAGTACAGGGGTGCCCAGGTGGCTCAGTCTGTTGAATGTCCGACTCTGACTCAGGTCATGATCTCACCTTCCATGGGTTCGAGCCCCGTGTCATGCTCTGTGCCGACACCTCGGAGCCTGGAGCCTACTTCAGATTCTGTGTCTCCCACTCTCTCTGCCCCTCCCCTACTAACGTTCTGTCTCTCTTTGTCAAAAAGAAATATTTAAAAAATTTTTTGTAAAAATACAACACATTTCCCAGATAGTTCATCTGAAGGAGGAGAATTTAACAAAAAGGATGCCGTGAGTCTCCCTGTGTTTGTATTTGCATTGTGACCAGTGACCAGACAGGCCCTCGGTGGGTAAGTGTCCAGGACAAATAATCCTCCTTGTATTATTGTTTTGCGAGTATAGTATTTTATCTGTTCTTTATCCCTCCTAAATGAGATATATCTTCTTACTGCAATCCAACTTTTTCTCCTTTAAAATAAAGAACCAAGGGGGCCCGAAGGGAGCAAGGGTCCCCACAGGCAGGTGGGGTCTCTGGGGAGCAGGTGCAATCTGGACGGGGGCCAGAGAAGGCCGAGAGCACTGTTGTTAGACTGCTGATACCATCTCGTATTTTTTCTGGTTCTTTTTCAATATCTCCACTCACCACAGGTAACCAGATCCTATTGTTATTAATTAGAGAAGGAATGCTTTGGAATGGATACATCACATTTATTAAAAGAAGAAAGAGCCCTTGATCAACACTTTGACAAATGTGCAGTCAGATGTGTGGTTAGAAGGAGAAAACTTTTTTTGCCCAAGAATGGCTGATCAGAAGCAGGCCCAATTAGGTAAAAGATGAAGATTTTACAGTAGCAACCTCGCACCCAGGACAGCACCAGCGCGTTCCTGCTGACTTTCAAAGGGAACAATTCTTCCATGCATCACCCTCTGGCCCCACAAAAAAATTGTTTAAAAGTTCACACAGGGGGCACTTGGATGGCTTCAGCTCAGGTCATGATATCACAGTTCACAAGTTCGAGGCCTGCGTCAGGCTCTGCTGACAGCTAAGAGCCTGCAGCCTGCTTCAGATTCTGTGTCTTCCTTTCTCTCTCTCTCTCTCTCTCTCTCTCAAAAATAAATAAACATTGGGACACCTGGGTGGCTCAGTCAGTTAAGCGTCCGACTTTGGCTCAGGTCATGATCTCACAGTTCACGGGTTCGAGCCCCACATTGGGTTCTATGCTGATAGCTCAGAGCCTGGAACCTGTTTCAAATTCTGTGTCTTCCTCTCTCTCTGCCCTTCCCCCACTCATGCTCTGTCTCTCTCTGTCTCAAAATGTAAATAAAACCAAAATAAATTTTTAGAAAAATAAATAAATATTTTTAAAAAATTTAAGTTCACACAGGTGGACAACTACTTTCTAAGGCTCCCCTTGCCTGGATTTTCCAATTCTGTTACATTGCCTTTACTTATAGATTCTCTGCCAAGGTACTCTTCCAAAAGTAATCAGACTTGGGGCAATAAATAAAGGTTTATTAAGCAAACGTGTTGTAAATCTTTGAAGAAAGCATTTCCTTAGGGGTTTTTTTTTTTTCATTGTTTCCATTTATTTCTAATCAAAACTTACTCCTCATTCTCCTTTCATCCCCACCAGCACGATCTTCTCCTCAGACACAGCCAGTCTAGTCCTGAGGTGAATCAGAAGCAGGGAAAATAATGCACTCTGCTTAGACCCTCAGCTACCCCAGTCAAGTGAAGGAAACAATGCCCTTGAGAAAACTAGAGACTGGAGGTATGGTAGTGGAACATAGCGCCTTCTCCTCCTTACCCGGCCTGAAGGCAGCTGCATGGTCCCAGTTGGCTTGAGGCAAGCAGAGAAGAGGCTGTTCATTTGGCATTTTTTACTTGGACCCAAGGAAGAACAAGAGAGAAAGTAAGTTTGAAGCCATTTTTGTCACTCTGTGCCATTAAACCTCCATTCCATACACCATTGTCCACTCTGCACCAGCCACACGCGGTAGTGAGGTGACAAAGACCAGCCAGTGTCCCAAGGGAGTTCCCAACCTAATGTGCGAAGCAGCTGCGAAACACGCAATACCGTGGACATTGCCTAAAACAGGTACATGGTGTAGATAAAATTCTGGGGAGTGCAGAGGACATTTCTCTGGACACTACTCGGCTCTGAGGACCTGGAAGGGTAAAGAGCAGAGTCCCCGGTCACAGAGAGTCACAGCAGTTGGTTTTTAAAAAAATGAAGATGGGGTAGAACAAACTTTAGCAAAGGAGAGTGAGTATAGAAGAGAAATGAGGCCCTGAAAAGGCGGTGCAGAAAGAACCTATGCTTAGAAAGTGGAGTCACATCAGACTGGCCCCTGACTGAATAAGCATCTGGGAAAGGCCATATAAGGAGAATAAAGAGCCCTCCTGTCATAAAAGGAAAAGCTTTTTTGTAACTCAGGGTAAAAGTTCAGGAGACCTGGCATTTTTGATCCCATGGTTTTGAAGACAAGCCCTCCATTCAAGGGAAGAGGCAGGCTGGGCCTCCTTAGTGCCTGGCTCCCAAGGAGGCCTCACAGGCCCTGCGGAAGACGCGGAGGCACACCGCTGTCCCTGAGGAGGTCCCTGTGTTAATAAAGACACCACACAGACCAGCACCCTGTCTCGAGAAATGACTGGAGGACAGACAGGCACTCTGGCTGAGAGGCCTTGAGGCAGTAACCATGTAAGACACCTTTTATGACTTCTTGTGGGTCTGTCTTCCTTGCCAGACATGGGCTTCTCAAGAACAGAGAACACATCTTTTTTAGTCTCTGAATTTTCAGCCCCTACCCCTGTGGGCACGTGAGAATATTCAATGTTCAATACATGAATTTCCTCAGGATTTTCATATAATGTGCACATTCAATCTTCACAAGATGGGTTTTAGAAATTCCACTGTGGCTTGTAGAGATGAAATGCCTTTTCTCAGAGGACACGGCTAGGACATAACAAAGCCCTGTGTGACCCATCTTCCCAGAAACCTCACCATTCCCCTGCCTCCACCCCCACAACCACCCCGTGAAGATCCGACCACAGACGGCACAAGACAGGCCCTCAGCACACTGTCCTTGACCTGCCTCATTCCCGCACACTCACCAAGCAAGAGTTCAAGAAGCTTCTGCGTATGAGAGACTGAACTAGACGCTGCACATACCGCTGTGAATCAAAGTCCCTGTTTGCATGGAGCTTGCATTCCAGAAAGGAGGCAGAGAGCGAGCAAGAAAGGACATGTGTGAACCTCAGAAGGTGACATGAGCTACAAAGAAAACCACTCTCAGTTGTGACAGAGTGTCCCAGAGGAAGACAGCCTGACTGGAAATGAGCTGGGTACTCAGAAGAAACAGGGAAGGGGCGTCAGGGAAGGGCCGTGGGCAGACTGAGCCCTGAAACAGGGCCTCTGGGAAATGAGCTCCCACACTTTCAGCCCCTACAGAGAAGAAGGGTGGTCCTGTGCTGCCAGTCACCTCCCCCCTTGCACAGGGACAGGAGAGCAGTAGTTATGAGGCTACTGCAACGGTCCAGATAGCAGATGCCAGTGGCTTGGATGAGGAGGGTAGTGGTGGGAATAGATAGGGTAAGAAGGATCTGGAACACATTTTGGTAGTAGCATCAAGGGGGGTTGCTAATGGGGTATATTTGCTTATTATTGTCACTTCCTAGAATGCCCACTCCCCAGTAACCTTCTCCTCCACTGGTCCTCGGGTATCACTGGATTTTTTTTTTAACAACTTTATTGAGATTGAATTCACACACCATACGATTCACCCATTTGAGTATATAATCCAAGAGCTTTTCGTATATTCCCCAAGTGGTGCATCCATCACAGAATCAGTTTCAAAGCACCAACTAAAAAAGAGATCCTGTAGCCCTTAGCCACAACCCCTCAATGCTCCCAGTTCCCCCAAATCTAGGCAAACATTAATCTACTCCCTGTCTCTACAGATTTGCCTATGCTATATATCTCACATAAAGGAAATCCTACAATATCTGATCCTTTGTAACTGGATTTTTTTCATTCTGCATAATGTTTTCAAGCTTCATGCACCTTGTAGTATTCATCGGTACTTTTTCCCTCTTCAACGTCAAATAAAATTCTAGTATATGAATACCATGTTTTATTTATCCATTCATCACTGGAGGGACACTTGAGCTGTTTTCATTTTGCAGCTATTATGAGGAATGCTGTTCTGAACATTCATGTACAAGTTCTTTTGTGAGCCTATACTTTCATTTCTCTTGGGTGTAGACCAGGGAGTCGAATTGCTGGATCGTGTGGTAACTCCATGGTTCACCTTTGGAGGAAATGCCAGACTGTCCTTCAAAGCGGCTGCACCATTTTACATTCCCACCAGCAGTGTGAGAGTCTTCTCGGGTGTCACTTTGAAGCATTTCCCCCTCTCCTTTTCCTGGCATGTTACGCAGGCGGAGTTAGATACTTCTTCCATTCCCACCAATACCCTGTGCAAATCCCTGTGGCGCTTTTTTGCATGCTGGCTATCTTCACTAATTTTCTTAGCTCTCTGTGGCCGTTTTTAACAGAAACTGTCTCCTTCACCTCTTCATTCCTGACGTCTAATTCCTGGCACATGGCTGGTTTCCAGCCTCCTCCACGACCAGGTCAAAGAGGCAGTCCGGATTCATTGGAACACCCCCAGATAATTTGGGGCCAGTCAACAACAGGTCTGAGGTCTTCAGGGATGCTGAAAAAAGATCAAAACAAAGTCTGAAAGCAAGCTGCTACAGAGTTGAGGCTACAGGGAAAAGATTATCTGCTTCTATATCTGCCTTCCAACAGATGTTACAAATGAGTAATTTATAAATGTGCAATTTACAGGATATCTACAAGAGTGCCCAGAATGCTGAATCAGTGAGAACAGGGTGAGTAATGAGATTTTTATGGGACATTGTGTGCAGGTTTGTTTGGAATCTGTAGTATTGGTTTCTCAGCAATCACTAATGGCTTCTCTGACCACTCCCAATCTCTGGGGCAGAAAAATATGAATTCAGACAGGATCTCAATAATACCATTTAAATAATTATTTCATATCTGACAAGGCCTACTCTTTGGACATGATCACATGACCTTCCCCCCCCCCCCCCCCCCCACCCCGGCAATCCCAATAAACCCAGATGGGCAAACAATCCCTGAAGTAGCTATTGGTGTTTCAGAAAATCTATTTAGCTTCCAGGGCTTGGCTCTGTATCCATTTCCACCTCTCTTCATTTATGAGGCCATATTTGCATGAAAACAAGATCCTTGTTTTATCCAAAAGGTATTCCTAGGCTTAGGGGTTCCTAAGACTCTTCTTATTATAGAGACAATCTTGGAGCTGATATGAAGCTCAGAACAGAATAACTCATCAGCAATAAATAGATCAGTAAATAAGCTCAGGTGCTGGGGCTAGTTCTGCCGCTAATTCACAGTGGAAATCTCATCACTAACGTTTTTTCATATATGTCAAAAGGATTGAACAAATATAGCAGTTCCCAGCATAGGGATGGTAGAACTCCTCAAAACAGGCTTCTTGATATTTAAAACTTTATAGAAAGCACAAACATTCCCTACAAAGGCCACCTAAATATGTAAAACAACATTTCCAATTGACCTCTAATAGTCTACACTTATTTCACCTAAATCTAATTTTTTTTCCACCAAATCCACTGTGTCTCAGTCCATCCACCCGCTCTTAATGAAACGATCATTCATGTCACTGTTCAAGCCAAAAATCCAACAATCATCTTGGATTTCTCTCTGGCCCATATTCCCCACACCTGATTTGTCAGGAAGTCCTATGAGCTTTCCTTTCAAAATACACCCAGCCATTTCTCTCCATTTCCATGGTCTCTGCACCAGCCTAAGCCACTGTCCTGTCTCCCCTGGCCTAGCTGTTAACTTTCAGATAGTCTCCCTGCCCTACGGGGATACATTACCCCACGACAATCCATTCTCCTCACTCCAGCCTGTGGCTACACTGCCTCAAACCCAGTCATTCCTTCTGCCTTGGGCTTGAAACCCTCCTCTCTGCAGTGGCCTACAACCCCACCCTCCGAACCCCACCCCCCCCACCCCCCGCCCCCTCACCCCACCCCTCCTGTCTCCCATCATTGTTTTCCATTCTCCCTGGCCTTCTTTCTACTGCTAAAAAATCCCAAGCTCTTTCCCTCCTCCAGGCGGTATCAGCTAGACCACCTTAGTGAATCTTTGCTGCAGATCATTCAGGACTGACCTCCTCGTTTGGTTCTCAGCTTCTGATGCCACTTTCTCTCGAGGTCTTCTGCTCCATCTAGCTCATATCGTTCTGTGGATCGAAAACTGGTAGAGCCACACTATCTAATGTCATCGCCATCACCTTCTCATAGCCTTTACCTCCATTTCATGTTTTATTCTCTAAAATTAAATTCTATATTCTTTGTTAAATATGTATTTTTCTTTTTATTTTTTACTTACTTTTATTTTGTACTAGAATAGTGCTTGGTCAAAAGTGTTTCAACTTGTTTGTTAACATTGATTATCTTGGGCTGATCCAAACTCTGATTGGCAGTAACATATGACTTTGATCCTTAAAAAGGAGAAAAAATACTTGATAATGATAATACAGTGATGATAGCTAGGATTTATTGATCCTTGACTGAGGGCCATGTATTGCAATAAGTATTTTATGGGCAAATCTCATTTAACGCTCACAACAAACCTGTTACATAAATACTTTATTATGTACTACTATGCTCACTTTATAGGTGAAACAATTTGAACACACAGAGACCCATCCAAGTGCTTGTGGACATCAGGAAGAACCCAAAGGCCCTGCTTCTCATCATTACAGTATTCTGCATCTCTGCAGAATGGTTACAATGTAATCAACTTTTTCTCTTAGAATTTAAGTTTCTAGATAATAAAAATGTCATTATCTGGGAAAAAAAGTTCAGAAGTATTTGAGGACTATTGACAAGTGCCATCCAGAACCCCGCCAGTCCCACACTGGGGCTCCTTATCCAACACGGCACATAACTGATCTGTTAGCACCCCAAGTTTCAGAGACCACTCAACTAACTTGACAGCCACCATGTTGCTAATTTGTTCCTTTCCAATGAGACAACAGCTGTCAAGTGGATATGACAGGGATGTTTGGGGATCAAGCCATTCTCTCTCTGCAGACAAATCCACACAGGGAGTAAGACCATGAGTAGATGTTGACTTGGCAAAGATCAAATATGGTGAATGATGAGCATAAAGATGCCAATGGCTGATGCTCCTGATGCCACAGGGACATGGGTTGGAGGTGGACTGTCTCCCTGCACAACAGACCTGGACAGGCACTGCTTCTCTTCAACTCCTTTCTTTCTTTCTTTTTTTAAAATGTTTTCTTTTACTTATGAGAGAGAGAGAGAGACAGCACGAGCAGGGGAGGGTCAGAGAGAGAGGGAGACACAGAATCTGAAATAGGCTCCAGGCTCTGAGCTAGCTGTCAGCACAGAGCCCAACACTGGGCCCAAACCCACAAACTGTGAGATCAGGACCTGAGTGGAAGTTGGACGCTTAACTGACTGAGCCACCCAGGTGCCCCATCTTCAACTCCTTTCTGCAAAGCCTTTTCTTCCTTTGCCTGCATCAGTGCCTCGAGTCCATTCATCATTGTTTTAACCTAGAAAACATTTTATTTCCAAGATGACTTTGCACTTTTTCACACTGATCTAAGTCAGTTTCAAAACTTAACCCAGAGAATGATCTTCCCTATTTCGAATTCTTGAGAGCCACCTTGTGGACCCTGTATTCTATCTGCAAAACAGTACTGGTTGATCTAAAATGGGATGGGAGGGAGTGGCAGTGAAAGCTCTCAGCTGGTGATCAGAGCACCTTCTCACACTCAATTCCAAGCCTTAGATGAGAAAGGGGAAATCTTTCCCATTTTCCCCCTTTTCTCTTCAGAGGTTTAAATCTGACACCAGCAATAAGGCATCCTCTACTTATGATTCTGTCTTAATTCATCATTTACAACAGCTGATCTTACAACCTTCCCTGCTTGTATCATAACAAAGAGAAAAATTGATAGGCAGTTAGGGCAAAGGTTTTGCCAATTGCTATTGCTTTTACACCAGGATTGCCTGGGAGCATGCTTTTTGTCTTCACTTCTCTCCCTAAGCCATCCCTTGAATTACAAGCCCTAGGGAACCTGGAAGAAACATTTCAAGCAAGGTTCTGATGTTCAGGAAGTCCCAGAGCCACATCTTTGGGATAGCCTTGGGGTAAGTGTTCTCTATGCCATTGTGATCAGGGAACATTTTCTTGGTAGCGGCAATACATGGAGAAACAAAATCTTGGAAGAGAGGTTACCCTCTGAGAATTCAACTAGTAAAATACACGGTGTGATTGTGATTAGCCATCTGTGAGTATAAAGCAAAAGACAGCCTGTAAATGTGTCACTGAAGAATTTGCAGACACCCAAACCTCCAATAAAGATGATGGGAATAATCTCAGGGAGATGAGTCTGGAACTTGACAGCAATTTAGAAAGCAGAAAACTAATCAATTGTGATGTATTTTGGCTAATAAAAGCTTGGGGAGGGAGTGAAACTGCCACTCCAAAGAGCATTTGACACATATTTCCCAGGAGCACTGCCATCCTGAGCCAAGGGAGAGTGAGCCCTAGGAAAAACACCCTGCATCTTCCTAAAGTATCAATTTCACCTGGAGATCTTGAGGAAATTATTTTTTTAAAAAAATGAGCTTTATAGAGTAGATAAGTGGAGGGAACATTTTATGAACCTGAAGTTGATGACGGACAAGAAGAGAAGATGCTTCTGCTTTACCCCAAGTCTTGACCGTACTCAGGTAGGAAAGCCCTTCTTAAAATGTCCACCCGCTTGTTATCTTTACCGTTTAAGACTTCCACAGAGTCACTCCTCTCATTCAGTCTTTAACACTGAGCAGAATAGGAAGACCCAGAGCACAGGCTTTCAGCTGGCCCAAGTCACAAGCCAAGTCCTTGCCTAAAATTTCAGTGTGGTGTGTCAATCAGGGTCCAGTCAGGAGAAGTAACCATACCACTAATTTGAACAGTGAGAATTTCATATAAACAGACCTGTTCACTAGTAACAGGGGATTGACACCTATGGGGTAAGGAGCACAGGAAAGCAGACCTGGGCCTGTGGGCCCATCTGGCCATGCCCATTGATTTGTGTACTGTCTGGGCCTGTTTTCTCACCACAACATTGCATTGAGGAATACAGACTCCATGGCCCATGAAGCCTAAAATATTTACTCGCTGGCCTTTTCCAGAAAAGTTTTGCAAACCCTCACTCTAAAAAATACAAGACTGGTGGATAAAGGAGAGAGTCACTACTAGGGCTGAGACAGAGCACCCCAAAAAAAGAAAAATCTGAGAAATAACCATCCCACTACACCAGACTGGGATTCAGATCCCGTTTGAGGAGTGGTGACTAAGACCCACTGGATACCAAGAAATTCACTAAAGTGCTGTAGGTCCGTGTTGGGCTATGATGGGACTTGCTGGGAAGCCCCCATGAGGGGACGGACCCCCAGGACTCACTAGGGATTCACAGATGGGTATCTGTGAAACTCACTGGAGTGTCTGAGTCATGGCTGCTCCGCTTGCCTTTGGAGCCTCATGCCACAGGAACCAGAGATGAACTTACAGGGGGAACCAGGAAGAGGAACTTCTTCCCCCTGCAGTGTCCCTTCAAAGGCCCCTATTGATGAAGCCTAGTGTCAAGCCATCTGGTAAACCAGCAATGCATATGGGACATAGCTTCAGTATCAGAAAGAGGGCAAAGAAGCATGAGTTTGGAGCTGGGAACCAATAAACCGGGTGCCAGTATGTATGTAATATGTTAAAAGAACTATAATTTCATAACATGTTGATTATTTCTGGCTTAAAAGGTTCTAAAATTTTAGAAATGCACCTTAGGTTAAAATGCAAGTATAACTCTTCCCTCTCCTGAAACCCACTAAAGTGGCAGCAAAAGATTTTTTTTTAAAGTATAAAACTCTAATGAATAAAGACAGTAGGAGGCACACTTAAAGACATGTTTCATAATTCAACAAATTTTAGGAAGACAGAAAGCAAATGGAGAGGCACAGGAAATGACATACAGTGGTGGCAGCTCTAACCACAGATGCCTGCAGAGAGGATGTGAGCCAGTTCACCCCACAGGACCCTGAAAAGAGCAGAATTTGAAGGAAACAGGCCTCATAAGGGTTAGGGATGAGGAACAAGGCTGAAAACATTGGTACATTTGTTTGTTTGGGCCACCATAACAAAGTACCGCAGACAAGGCGCTTAAACAACAGAAATATATTTTCTCACAGTTCTGGAACTTAGAAGTCCCAGCTCAGGTGTTAGCAGAATCCGTTTCTTCTGAGATCACCTTCCTTGGCTTGTGAATGGCTGTCTTCTGCCTGCGTCTTCACATAGTTTTCCTTCTGAAATTGTCTGTGTCCAAATTTCCTCTTCTTATAAGGATACTAGTCATATTGGATTAGGGCCACTCTGATGACTTCATTTTAATTGAATTACCTCCTTATAACTGTCTTCAAATAAAATCACATTCTGAGGTGCTTCAATATATAAGTTTGGGGGACACACAGTTCAGCCCATAAAGTCAAAAGTCTCTTTGTGGAAGGATTGGCTCCTTGTCTCCTCCCTCACTTCATGAAGCTCCCCATCACACACACACACACACACACACACACACACACACACACACACACAGGACCCATGGTTCGTTCTCAGGAAAAGGCAAATGGAGGAAGCTCAGGACACTAGTCAAAATCCAGAAAAGAGAGAGTTCAAGAGTTGAAAATAGAAGTTTAAGTGAAATTTCTACTTCTAGAAAGAGACCTTATAGGTAGAGGATTTGAAAAGTCTTCTTTTGGAAAACTCAAGGTCCCCAAATAAAAAGCTACCAGATACTGATATCAGCTCTGCAGGTAGTATCTGTCCAATCCCAGTAGCTTGAAAATTACTCATGAATATGTCTTTTAGTCATCACTATTAAATGTGAACAATCAGACATTTGGAAAAAGGTATCCAACATGAAAAGAATCCAAAAGACAGCAAAAACTTTCAACATTTGGAAAGAACCCAAAATACCACAACTGTAAAAGAAAGGATGAGAGGGAGGAGGAGGAAGGAAGAAAAGAAAACTATGAGCTTAATGAACAAGGCAGAAGGAATGAAAATGGAAAGATAAGAAAAGACAGGGTAAATATAAGAAGATGGGATGCTGCATTGGCAAGTGTTCGAGAACAAACTGGAACATTATTGGTCAAAATAAAAAATGTAACACTGGGGTGCCTGGGTGGCTCAGTCACTTAAGCATCCACCACTTGATTTCAGCTCAGATCCTGATCTCAGGGTCATGAGATCAAGCCCCACATTGGGCTCCATGCTGAGTATGGAGACTGCTTGTGATTCTCTCTCTCCCTTTTTCTCTGCCCCTCTCCCCCTCTTAAAAAAAGTAACACCATGTTTGGTAGATAAAAATTAATTTTGGTAGATAAAAATTAATTAATGGAGAAATGAGAGAAAACTCTTTTCAAATTCATACCAGAGACATTTTCCAGAGCCAAAGAATATGAGAATCTCCAGACTGAGAAAACAGCCCACTGTGTCCAGCACAGCAAATGATAAAAAGTAAACACATAGGCTCCTCATTAAGAAATATCAGAGCATCAGAAAGTAAAAGAAACAAATCCTGTAAATTTCCTTGAGGGTGGGAGGAAAGGTCATTGACAAAGTGCATGGAACGAAGAACATCAGACTTCTTAACAACAAATCTGGGGGTTAGAAAACAATGGAAAAAATAATTTCAAAATTGTGAGCCAAAATGATTTGCAACCTACTATTATATACCCAGTCAAGTGATCAACTAAGTATGAAAGTAGATTAGAAACAAAAAAGCAAGATTTTAAACACATAATTATCACTAGGAACAAGTTCCCTGGAGTATAGCAGCCTGTGCTCCCACAAAGTGAGGGAGTAAATGCAGAATGAGTTAGAAACAGTGGATGCAACACAAAGACGCACAACACGAAATCTGTGAAGAAAACATGTAGCTGGCCTGAGAAGCAACTGTCCAAATGGAAATGCAAGAGAGGAAGCATTTAGAAAGAGGAATGCAGGGGGAAAAAATTCATTGATAGATTATTTTATTTATTTGACCATTTGGAAAACATTATTAGTGGATGTATAAGAAAATATAATGCAGCAAAAAAAATATTAAATAGAAGCACACACACACAAATAAGCAAATAAAACACGAGGAAATATTTTTTTAATGTTTTTTTTTTATTTATTTCTAGGTGAGAGAGAGACAGAGTGAGCAGGGGAGGCTCAGAGAGAGAGGGAGTAACAGACTGAAACAGGCTCCAGGCTCTGAGCTGGCAGTCAGCACAGAGCCCGACGCAGGGCTCGAACCCACGAACCACGAAAGTCGGACGCTTAACCGACTAAGCCACCCAGGTGCCCCAAAACACGAGGAAATGTTAACTCTAGGAAAAAACAGAATATATACAAGAAAGAAGATAGAACTATGACATAGCTCTTGGTTATTAATATTTTTCATAGTCATAATAAGGTCAGTCCTGACTGCTGATCTGATCAAACATTATTTATATCATTCAGAGTATAGGAAAAGAAGGTGGGCAGGATGTGCGGTGTGGGAGAGTGAGAGTTAAACCTTCACCTATTATAACAGAAGATCCACACCTAACACCTAAAATTAATAAATTAGTAAATGACAAAGCAAGTGTTTTGTTTAGAAATAGGAAGATGAGTAGTAAAACCTTGGTTTGCAAGCATAATTCATTCTGGAAACATGCTTGTAATCCACAGCACTTGTATTTCAAAGCGAAGTTCCTGTTAGAAATAATGGAAACTCGAGTGAATTCGTTCCATAACCTAAAAATATTCACATAAAAATGATTAAAATACTGTAATATAATACAAAATAATAAAGAAAACACAAAATATAAAGAAAAATAAACAAATTAACCTGCACTTACCTTTTAAAACCTTCATGGCTGGTTTAAGGGAGATGAGAGAGGAAGGTTATTGTGGAGGATAACTTTCACTATCATTAACAGAATCACTGCTATCTATTGGCTCAATGGAATCTTTTTCTTCTCGTGCAACTTTAACAAGAAACGTATCCAATGACACTTGTTTTTGCTTCCTTTTGAGGGTTTCACAGAAAGGTGACATTGCATTGATGATCACCCACAATCCAAGAGTCAGGGAGAGAGAGAGAACCATTGGCTCAGTTGTGATCATGTAATGTTTGGCGTCACTTACTACTCGTATTGCTCATTTATCAAGTTAAAATGCATTAGAAATGTTTGCTTGTCTTGCAGAACACCCACAGAACAAGTTACTCACAATCAAAGGTTTTACTGTATATGGCAGCAAGAGCTGGAAGAATTGAAAGCACTTGCCCTCAAGGAGTTGGGCAATTAGTTGAGACAATTAGTTGAGAACTTATGTTTTGCATTAGGAGCCATTGAATATTTGAGTTTCAAACTAGTGCATGCATTACTTTATTAAAAACTGAATTTAAGAAGCAAAGAATTGGGCTAGAAGGTTGGAGTGGGTGATGACATGTAGCTGACGCACCTTTGGAACCTTAAAAATACTGGAGTGGGTAGTGGACTTCCTGTGGAAAGGGGGACCACACTATTTAACTGTATGTGAAAGAAAAACATGAGGCCAGCAGACTGAAGGACTTAAGAATAATCAGGTTAAAAGCAGAACCCAGAATTCACGAACTTTAATAAATCCTGGGGCCCTTTATGGCTTAATCTCTGCAGACTAATAACCAAAAGTAATTCAAAAGTAATTCCATTCAAAAAAGCATGAAAGGAAATTCAATTCAATAATCCACCACAACCATTCTGAAAACCCTCCCTCCTGTCTTCACTTCTCTTGCTCTTCTTCACCATGGTTTTGGATATTGCGAGTCAAACCCTCTCTCTGCAACACTACGCGCTCTTGATCCTGAAGATGGATTTGGCTTCTCTCCTTTTTCTGTCTGCGGTCTGTCCCTCTTCACATATTCTTTCAATTTTAAATTCGCTAAGCAGGCTGACAAGACCTTTTCTGTATCTAGCAGAATTGGGAGAGAAAAAAAAACATAACAAAGTATCAAATCTTGTCCTTATTCCCACACATAGAATTTTCTGGGTTAAAATCGAAGGTGTGGAGAGAAATTTCTCACCACATTGCCCTTTCTTTAGGGTATTCCTCCAAAGGACTGTCTCAGTAAGTCTTCACTTTTGGGGTGAGTTTGTGACATGTTGAGCAGAGAAAATGGAAATCCAAACATTGTGTCCGTGAGTGAGTTACCTAGACCTCTGGGCACAAATAGTCTCTACAATATAAGTTCCTTGAGAGCAAGGATTTCAGATTCCTTTGTTCCCTGCTGTATCCCCAGGGTCTTAAACAGAGCTTGCCCTGAACTAGGTGCTCAGTAAGTTGCTGAGAACTTGAACATCCGGCACCTAGCATCCTAGTGATGTCAACACTAGTCCTTCTAGGTCTCACCAAGCAAGTACCTTCTCCCTGCAATGATCTGGCCTCAATGCAAGTGCTTAGAAGGTGGCATTTCTATTGTAACTGGAGTGCCAGGCTCTTCCTCAGCTCCGTAAGCTGGTTGATATACAGCCATTCCCCAGCACATTCTTAATACACAAAGAGAATCTGGTTTCTGAGCATGCACTCCCAGCCACGTGACCTCAAATGAGGGTGAATTCACCTAGGAAATGCCATTCAAGAGGATCCTTGCAATGTGCCAGCCTCCCCTGGTGATACTCCCCAGCTAAATATATAGCCTAGTATTACAGAACTGGAACCCTGGGCTGGTAACCATGAGACCCAGAACCAAAAACCAGATACAGAGCCCCTCACTCTGGAGAGCATGGGATTTAACAAGTAGAGCTGGTGGAGCTGTAGGGGAATTACTCTGAGAGCACACAGCAGAAGAACAGAATCACAGAGCTGCTGAGCAATTGGCCTGTGGGAGGAACCAGGGGCTGCCATGTCACCAGGGGCAAGTCAGCCAACATGGGTAACTCTGGTCAGACTCAACTAGATATGACCCTTAAGGACATATAAAAATGACAGAGGGAATTTTTAAATGCATCTCTGTACCGATGCAGACGACACGCAGATTCATCTGGACACAGCCTCTTTGACACGGCGGCGTTCCCCAACTTTATTTACCCTGGGATGACGCTACTTTGCTTCCCAAGGGTAGAGAGCACACACCACGTCCCCCGGAGAGGAAAAGTAGAGGGAAAGAATTTCCCATTATAACCTGGTCTCCTTTGTTATTTTAGGGCCTACTGTCATCGAAGCCATTTCAAAAATCTGAAAAGAAGTCTTATTTTCAAATTCATAATGTTGACCAAAGAGATTTGCCTTTATTATGCTCATAAATCATTCATACCTCCTTAATAACAAAGAAATTATTTTTAATTTTTAGAATACTTTTTTCTCTTTCTTCCCAACACAAGAGGAAATGAGAATAATATTTTATGTTAATAGGAACAAAATGTTCAAAATGTATGCACAGTATAGAAATCTTATAAAATGTTTCATTGGAAACATTTTTTAACCAACAAAGGAAATGAAACACAAAAAGCCACATTAAAAGCACATTGATGATTTTTACTTTAACAAGGAAACTAAGTGAAGTGGATTATGGGAAGATAGATAGGAGCCCTGAGAGAAAATTATATTCCTCAGGGCTCATGGGGTTAGGGGCTGTCCCAGATCCCAATGGGAATCACAGGCCAGCTCTCAGGGGCAGGCTCTGCTGGTCAGCCCCTTCCAGAGGTCAGAAAATGCTTCCCTGAACAAGGTCAAAGCTCAGCCTCCAGGGACTGATGCAGGTCCTGCGATGCGATACCATCTCTCTGCCAGAAAGATGTCATGACTCCCTGGACCAGACATCTGCTCCAATCAGAACCCAAGAACTCACTTGGATCCACAGAAGGGTTAATAATGAGGGCCAGGGAGAAGTTAATAGCAAAGAATAAAGAGCTCTGGCAACCCATCAGAACCCACAGCATCAAGGACTGTATGGGTGAGAAACAAAATTTGGAGGGTAGAAAGTCATTTCTTTGGCACTGACCAAACAGCACGTGGTTTTGGCAAGCACGCCAGAGAATGCAAAGGTGTATATGCTGCAGCGAGTCTGTCTATATGCGGGGGCTCAGTGGTCTGAGGCAACCAGGCTCCCCGGCTTCCAGAGAGATTTATGACCCACATTTTTGGATTACAGCACCTTTCTGTGGGAACAGCCATGCTAAGTCCTAGAGGCAAAGCTGAGGGGTGCCCTGGAGCAAAGGGGGCAGGATCTTACCACACAAGGCAGGGCAAACTAAACAGGCAGCTGCCCTTGGTAGTGAACAAGAAACAGAGGCGAGCCCTCTCCTGCCCTTTCACCCCAACGAAATACCACTCACGAGTTACTAACACTAAAATATCCAAAATGCTTTGAATTAGTCTCATCCTTGTTAAAATGCTTTCTAAGATTATTTAAAGCTTATGCACGAAACAATTTTTTTAAAAGCAGATTCTGATTAGTGAGAAGGCAGAAAGAAGGGAGAGGAAAATACATATTTGAGGACCCACCATCTACCAGTTACTTTCCTGGTGCTTTTCACCTTTACCTCATGGATGTCTCACAATAGCTGCTTGGCACAGGTATTAGGTTATTTTCTTGTTGTTTGCCAGCTTCATCGGCTTTCTATGTGGTAATCTTCTGCTCTGTGGAATGCATCCCCAGGCTCCCGTTTCTGACAAGGACTGGCCCATGGGAGACACAAGACAGGAAGAGAGAGAGAACAAGGTATTTCTTCCCCTTTCCCTCCGTGTTTTCAAGCCAAATTTCTGCCTGTAGCTGTTTTCCATTACAAACTCTTCAATATGTGACTCTTAGGCTATTGCTTGCATTACTCTGATAAAAATTAATTTTTAGAGGGGCATTTAGATGGCTCAGTCAGTTAAGCTTCCGACTTTAGCTCAGGTCATGATCTCACGGTTCATGGGTTCAAGCCCCATGTCAGGCTCTATGCTGACAGCTCAGGGCCTGAAGCTTCGGATTCTGTGACTCCCTTGCTCTCTGTTCCTCCCCTGCTTGCATTCTGTCCCTCTCTGTCTCTCAAAACTAAATACACATTTTTTATTAAAAGAAACTTTTTAAATTTATTTTCAGAAATGAAGAATTAGGCTGTAGGGAGGAGGCTGGAGAGAGAGGTGACAGATAGCTACATGGGAGCTGAAGCACTCTCCGTGGAACCTTGGAAATCAGAAGGCTTGTGGGGGACTGCCCTACATCACACACATAACCACAGGTAACCCAGGCTGGTGGCAAATGTCTTCCAACTTTCTACAGATTAGAGTAGTTTCCCTGTCTCCTTGGTTGGAGCAGTTTTGATCTCTCCTCTTCATTCAGAAGTGATACACCTGATCAGCGCCCAAAAAGCCCCTTCACTGCTTCCAGAAAAAGTGAATAGCCGTGTGATAAATAGGAAGTCTGTGTCCAGCCCTGATATCTAGGCTCCATTCGGATGCCATCTTCACCATGACTCACGTTAGACTACAAATGGTCTGATGAAATAGAAATAATGATCTGTGCCTACTTGTCTCTTTGTTCCTATTACAATAGGAAAAAAAGGGGAAAAAAAAAACCCATAGCCAAGTCATTGCTTGGTTCATTAATACAATTAAATTTAAAAGAACACTAAACACAGATTTTTACTGCCCATGTGGAAATAGTACAAAGTCTACATGCCACATAAGTAATGAGAAGAACATCTACTGTCTTCATACTCCCTGACTTTATTACCTAAAGTGTGTTATAGTGAGAGAGGACAGTTCACATAAACTATAATTTTCCATTTATTCCACTCCTTTTGTTTTGAATTTGAGAAGCCTGACGCTCTTTGACATCCATAAATAAAGACTTTTTTTAGCCACTGAGCTCCTCCGACATTAACAGAGCAGCTGTTAATCTGAAAAAAAAAATTGGCCCCTTTGAGGAAGCCATCAGAATTTTACTGTGCAAAAATCAATACCTGTGAACGGGAGGTCTGGCGTGCAGTGAACCAGCAAGGAGACATTTCATGGGAGTAACAGTCCTTCCCCAGCTGGGACTGGCCCATGCCCTGACCTTCTGGTAGGCAAGATAAACCTGGCTAGAAAGTAAAATTCTATCATCAGGAAAAGAAACAGCAACATATTCACAACTTTGCTTAAAGAGTGGAACTTCAGTCAAGAAGGATTGCGTATCTCATCATTCTATCTACAGGAAGCTTAAGAATAAAGCCTATATATGTTGTGCTGTGTAAATAAAAGAAATTTGATGTATATTTTTTCCTAATAAAGCAGCTTTTTTAAAGGTGAAGAGTATAACGCCGTCAAATGAGCTAGAGTAAGTATAATTACATTGAGCCAGAAATCTCTAAGAAAGCACTTAACTGAAGCTCAGAAATAATTAAGGTCCCTAATGATAACCCAGTGACCCAGAGGCACCACACAATCTGAAAGAGCTTTCTAACTCAACTTCTCTCCTGTAGTTTTCCTGCGGAGTTTGTTATAGCATGCCAGTTCTTGATGGAGTCATAATTCTCCAACAGTAGGCATGATCCCACTTCTATAGCAAACAGAGAATGTTAATAATCTGTGCAATTAATCCTTTGGGTTTTTTTTTCTTTATTTCAAAGTTTATTTATTTATTTAGGGAGATAGAGAGAGTGCACAAGCAGGGAAGAGGGGGAGGGAGATTTTTTAGGTAAATATAAGTATAGAATAACATAGCCAAGTTAAGTCACTCCCCGTGGGCATCAATTAAATCTCCTGTATGGCTCTATAGCATCAGAATTGTAATGTGTCAACTTGACTGGGTCATGCCATTCCCAAATATTTGGTTAAATATTATTTCTGGGTATGTCTCTGAGGGTGTTTCTAAGGAGATTGGAATTGGTAGACTGAGTAAGTAGATTGCCCTCCCCACATGGTGGGGGGCAGGGGATATCATCCAACCCATTGAGGACTTGGATAGAACAAAAGGGTAGAAGAAAGGGAAATTGGTTCTCTCTTTGTCTTTAAGCTCGACATGGCCTTCTCTTGCCCTTGTCCTGGGACTTCTATCATTGGCACTCTTGGTTGTCAGAACTTTGGGACTGAGCTGTAACTTACACTATCTGGTTTCTTAGGACTCCAGCAGATCATTGGACTTCTCAGCCTTCATAACCATCACATGAGCCAATTGCTCATTATTAATATATGTTAACATATATCAATTATGTATTATATTATATTAAAATGATGAATCGTATTAAAGTAGTTAATTAAAATAAAATAATATATCATTATAATGTAATTATATAATATATAAATTAATATAATTATATTATGTATATTAATCAGTGTATATAATATATAATATATAATTATATTAAGTTATAATTATATTGATTACATATTAACTAATGTATATAATATAACATATTACATGTATAATATAATAAGTAATATAATAAAATATATATTAAATGATTATATTAATTAATATATATAATAATGCTACTTAACTGCTGCCAAATGCTCTGCGTTGGCACTGTCATGTCAAGTTCACAAGCATTATCTCAATTAAGCATTACAGAATTCCTTAAAAGGGAGAAGAATTATTATCCTCACTTTTAAATTCAACATTCCATATATATTTATTGAGCGCTTACTGTGTTCCAGACACTGACTGGAGTTTGTAGCTGTAAACTAGTCTGACCTGGAGCCTGTTTTCTCCTGCAAAACATACACTACTTAAGTAAACCAACAGATAAATAAGGTGATTCAGGCAGTAAAAATTTTCATAAAGATAATAAAATGATGTCATGGGAGTAGGAGTGACCATGGCAGCCAGGGAGTAACTGGGAAAGGTTCTTTGAGAAACAGTACTTGAGCAGAAGCTGCAGGCTGAAAAGTAGTTACCCATGTGAAGGTTCTGGGAACTTGGCTGATGAGTCTCATCTTGGTCTCAGGAGTGTTTCACTGAGGGTGAAATCTCCAATATCAACCAAAACTTCAGTGCTCCAGCACACTTCACACTCATCGTATTGCTAGTCTCTCTATTCCCAAAGGGTTTTATCTCTCTGAGATTTGTATCCACTGGACCGAGTATTTACATTATCTTTCTCATGCTCCTCCTCTCTGGTGATGCATGAACAATTACATTCTGTAATACCCAACTGCTGTTTTTATTATAATTACATTTTTTCCCGTATCTACCATTTTCATTCTAACCAACGCAGATTATAGCTACTGTGTGTTATCAGAACCAGCTGTTTGGCTCTTTTCAACTATTCTAAACAGACTGAGAAGGAATAGAAGCATAAAGATACTTCTGATGAACAGAGAACACACACACACACACACACACACACACGATCAGAGTTAGCATTAAACCTGAGCAAATCTGGAACAGCATTCATCAGTTTCATAAATACCAAAAATATCCACATGCTTTTTGTTTAGCATGATATATTTTTTCAAGAAAGATGCTTTAAATTTTCCATTTCATGCCAAGGTAAGTTTTATGCCTCAGTAATGTACAACATATGGATCTTATGACATTATGCATTATTTGCATCCCAATAAAACAGCTCATTAATCAAATGGCCTATTGTAACCTACAGCCACAGAAACCACAAAACACACCCAAGAAGGAGGGTCATTTTTAACTCAGAATGTCTCCTTTTAAAATAATATTTGTCTGATCATGTTAAACAGTGGTCAAATGTACAAGAGATTGTTAGTGTATTAGGAAAGAGATGATAATAAGGACGCAGCCAGCCCTGAAGCACACACACAGTGAATGTCCTCCCTGATTTGGGGCCATGTGTTTTGCTTTCCTCCAGTTGATTCTGAATGGTGTTTTCTTATGAGGTCAAAACAAGGTCTTTTTGTAGCAACCAACATTTAGCTATAATAATGTACAGCTAAATTAGGAGCAGGTCAATCGTTGAAGAGTTCATTAGAGAAGTAAATTGGAATTTCACACCCACACCAATGATTGCAAACTCACCAAACCTAATGAAATATGCAAACAGGACTATAAGCCCTAGTCTACTGCTTCTCTCATATCAGTTCTTGACATGTGTGTCAGCCAGGATCCAAATGGCAAGAAATAAAAGCCGAACTGAAGCTAACTTATTAGCAAAGGAAGATTTCTTCAGAAGAATATCGATGGAGGGAGAGTGGTGCTGGTAACATCATCCGTGAGAAGCTGGAGGATCAGACTTTGGAATGAGTAGGGAAACAGGAAGCTCCTAAAGGGCATGAGACTGGCAGCAAACAACCCCGCAATGTCCCCATAACTGGAAGAGCTTGGTCAGAAAGCCTCAGCTGCCTCTGCCCCTAACATGAGCGACCCCTGTTTCTTCTGACCTTGCATCATTCTCTCCCGGGGAAGAGAGGCTAACGGTTTATGAGCCCATTTCGAGTGGAAAGATGTTCATCTTCTTGGCTTCCTGGATAGGAGATGAGTGCCTGGAATTACTCTCCCATTAAGATCTCTACAAGGGTAACAGAATTAGTATGCCTTAAAAGAGGAGTGATTACTAAGTTGTGCAAAGCATTGATTACCTATTATATGCCATGAATTATGCTAGACAATTTTCAATCCATATGTTCTCATTTAAGTACATTTAAAACCCCACAGTCACCATATGGGATTTTCTACTCATTTTATAGATTGATTCAGTGAGGACTGGGAATATTATGTGACCTCGACAAGGTGACAGCGTTTAGTCGGGCACAAAGTTGACTGTCCGGTCTTGGTCTTCTGACTCCTGGTCCAATATTCTCTTTGCTGTACCAGAGGTACCTCACTTACTGAATTCAAGTTGACTTCTAAATTTCAACTTTCCCAGCCCTGGTTATTGGTCTGTAAATATCCTAAAGATTAGAAATTTCAGAGTGACAGAAATATTCTAACCAAGGACCTTAGGTTTAAAAAACCAGAGGTTTCACTAAATGTATTCTTTAGCCTCTTCTTGTGTTATATGACTTTCAGCTTCAGTGTTCAACCATGGTCCCAAGAAGGAAAACATAAGTTGCGGAGTCTTACCTCAAATGGACACACAACTCCACCAGTACTGGAATCATTCACTGCCCCCATTATAGAGTTGAATGGTTATTATACTAAGCAGGTAGCACCAGTTGTCCAGAGGCTGACAAACCATCTTTTTTCATTTCGCAAGCACTGAGAATGCATATGAAGATGTCATTTCTCACTTGTCCCCATCAGGGCTACTACCAAATCCCATGTATATGGGATTTCTTCTAGGAATTCTAGACTGAAATACCATCATCTCTTTTACAGAGAGCACAGATCTTGAAGTCAGGTTGACCTGAGCTCAAGAGCCCGCGCTGCCTCTCACAAGCATGTTCTTGTGTAAAGTTATTCCCTTTCTCTGAAACACCATTTCATACTCTATAAATTAGAAATGATGTTTATTTTGTCACATTTTTAAAAACCATAAATTTTTAACTTATATATTTATAAATTTATAGTATATAAATAATATATAATAAATATAAATAATATAGAATAAATATATGTAAATAATATAAATATAAATAATATATTTGTTAATTTATATGTTTATATTTATAATATACAGTTATAAATTTATGAAATATAAATAATGTATGATAAACATAAATAATATACAATAAATATATAGAAAATACAAATATAAATATTATATATTTATTAATTTATATACTTATAAAGTCAGCTTTGTGCTTGGCTTATATAAATAGACATTCAATAAATGGAAGCTCTTAAAATTGATATAGCCTTGGGTCACAAATTGCCAGAAAATCTTTTCATTGCATTTTTTCCTGGTGGGTGAAGTGAAAGCAGTTCATGAGTTTTCAGGATTATGCTTTCATTACCTAGTATTTTGCTTAATATAATTCTGTATTTGGTGATGTATATACCTCATTGCATATCTAGTTTTCTATATGTATTAGTCAGGGTTCTACTAGAGAAATAGAATGCATTGGAAAGATATGTATTATACATATATGTATGTTATATGATATATAAACATATTTAAGGCATATACATACACACATGCGCACACATACACACATATTTCAGAGAATTGGCTTACACAGTGTGGGGACTGGACTTAAATTTCTAGGGCAGACCGGCAGGCTGCAAACTCTCAGACAGAACATGATGCTGTCATCCGGAAGTAGAGTTTCTTCTTCCTTAGGGAAACCTCAATTTTTCTCCTAAAGTCTTTCAATTGATTAGATGAGGTTCATCTACCTTATAATCTTCTTTATTGAAAGTCATCTGATTGTAGGTGTTAATCACATAAAAAATAACTTCACAGCAACAGTTAGATCAGTGTTTGATTGGATAACTGGGTATTATAACCTAACCAAATTGGTATACAAAACTATTACAGTTCCCTCCTTATCAATTTAGCACCCCTTCATACCTCCTTAAACCATACTTAATCTCCAAGTCAAGACAAAAACAAGTAACACTTCTGCCTAACAGGAAACAATGACCTTTATATAAAACTGAAAATGCACTAATCCTTCCCCAAGAAGAGGATGCAAAGTTTTTGGTGTTGTTTGTACTTGTCTTTGATATTTCACAACTTAAAGTCTGTGGTGTAGACTTAACTATTATTGATACATCTTATGTTAGATGATAAGGACATAAGATAGGAAAGAAAACAAAAATATTATATATATGAATACACACACAGGCATATATACACATAAATATATTCATAAAAAATTAGGAAGAAATATTAATAACTACAGTCCTTGTTTCTGCAACTGGTCACATGGTCTTGGCTGGTATTTATGACTACTTCCACAACTCATTCCATATCCTCCTCGTCTTCTGCAAGAACCTTAGCTTGTCATGTTTTTTTTGCCTAGTAGAGTGACCCAAATCTTCATTCCTGAAAGGTCTGGGCCATTAGTCCAGCCTGAATTAAGTCACTGTAGTTTTCCATTTACTTTAACCACCGGTCATGATGGTTAGAGAAATGCCCTAAGAGATCTCCTGTATTCCATACATGTTCTTCTGCACCTTTACTGTATAGTAGCAGCCCAACTGCCCCTTGGTCATCAGGATCAATGAACCCATCCAGCACAGGACAACCTTGCCTGTTGATTTAGAGGTATAAGGAGCCCTAAGTGGCCAGATGGTGCTCTTAACTTTCAGTTCAGTGGAATCACTATTGTGTCTTAGTTGAAAATCATTTCTTCCTTTGAAACTAAGACTTCTGGAGCAATAGAGAATAAAGTCACAGGGTCAGAAATTAAATTTTTTGCTGTGGATCATTAGGGGTAATAGTAAATAGTGCCATTTCCATTTCTACCCCCTCATTTCCTGGACCTATGAATTCTAGCTATTGGAGAAGCTGAACCACATAGTAAATGCTGGTTCAGAGTATATATAGCCTGTTATATGACATTTCCCCAGCCTTGCAAGATATTATCACCTCACCAGCATTGTAACTAAGTCTTCAAAAGGCAATTCCACTTTTTAATCAAGCCAGCTGCTTCAGGATAATGGAGAACATGGTAGAGCTTATGGATTCCATGATCATGGGCCCATTACCACACTTCATTCACTACGAAGGGAGTTTCTTGGTCAGAAGCAGTGCTGTGTAGAGTACCATTATGAGAGATAAATGATTCTGTTAGTTCACAGACTGTAGTTCAGCAGAAGCACTGTATGCAGAGAAGGTAAGTCTATATCTAGAGTGATGTTTATTCCAGTAAGAACAAAGAACTGCCCCTTCCATTATGGAGGCAGTCCAATGTAGTCAACCTGCCACCAAGTAGCCAGCTGATCACCTTTAGGAACGGTGCCATATCAAAGACTCACTGTCGGTCTCTGCTGCTGATAGACTGGCACTCAGCTAAGGCTGTAGTAGATTGGCCTTGGTGGGTAGAAGTTCATGTTACTGAATCTCAGTCCCTGCCACCATACCCACTTTGTTCATGAGCCCACTGGGAAAGATGGCTAAGGAAAGAAGCCGACTGGTATCCACAGAACAGGTCATCCCATCCATTTGATTATCAATATCTTCCTCTGCAGAAGTTACTCCTCGGTGAGCATTCACATAGGACAGAGATATATTCACTTTTTTTCCCATTCAAAGATATTCATCGACATACCTTTTCCGAAGACCTTCTTATCACCAGTTTTCCAATATTTTCCTTCAAAGTCCCTGAGGGTCCAGCCAAACCATTGGCCACGGCCCATGAAACTCACAACTCTAGCCACTTCTCTTTACAAGCAAAACGAGCAACCACTGAGAAATTTCCCTTCATCATGTACTCCAGGGATGTCCTAGAAAAGGGCTGTGGTGCTGCAACTCCCCTTTCAGGTGGGGCCTGGATAGCATGCAGAATCACCTGTACAATGAAATTGTTTCTCTTCTTTCATCAGTTGATCATAGGGAACTCCACATGAGGCCATAGATAGAGGTTTGGAGAGAAACAGTAAGAGTAGAAATAGGAACCATGGACATTTGGTCACTTCCTCATGTAAATTATTATGACTTTAGGGTATGATTTTTGTATATACCACCTCTATTTGAAAACGGAATGCCACTGTACACATCCATCTTGGCTTGGGTGGATGAGACAAGAGCAAGTGTATGATGCTGTCATGAGCACATGGAAACTTGTCAAGTTACATGGAAACATGGTGGCCTCTGGTTAAGCATTCAGTTTCTATTAAGTTGAAAGAAAAAGCTGTTTCTCCAAAGAAGAGTAGTTATCCACAGGGTATGTCAAGACTTTGATCCAAAGTCCAAAGGGTCTATACTAACCGGCATAATAGCATCACTGTCATGGACTAGTATGATGTCTTATGGAAGGCAAAGTTGATTGGGATTCTTGTAAATGATGTTGTGACATAGGGATGGAGAATGTATATACTCCCAATGTAGGACAGTGAAGGTGTATTGCTGGCCTTGCCAGCTGAAATCAAACTGCTACTGATTGCCTTTACTAATAGATATTTTTTAAAAAAGCATATGGCAGTACAACAGCTGCATATCAGTTAGCAGGGGATATGCTAATTTGCACAAGCAATGAAACCACATCTGGACAAGTAGCTGCTGGTTAAGTTGCAATAATCCACTGACATTTCCCAAGATCCATCAGTCTTCTCACAGTCTAAATAGGTGAGCTGAGTGGAGATGTGGGGGGAATCACCACCTTATGTCTCTGAAGTCCTTTATTAGTAGCACTAATGTATTGATTCACTACTTAGGTAGCATAAGTTCTAGTGGCTTCTACTTGGACTTACCCCCATTATAGCTCTTATTCCATAGGTCAAGAAACCAATGTGTGGATTCTGTCAGTTGCTGAGTATGTCTTCTAATTATGCATTCCAGAATTGAAAAAACAACCGTAAGATAGGTTGAGCAACTCAATTAATCCACTGTGATATGAATCTAAGCTAAAACTCCATTGATCACCAAATTTCCAGAAGTCCTACTCTTTTTGACTACAGTGATATTTTGAGTCTTTTGAAGTTAGTATCAGTTCAGAGCAAGTGTCCAGTAGTTCCTGAAAGGTCTGATTATTTCCTTTTCCCCAGTGCAGGAAATAAAAAATAAAATAATAAATATAAAAAATAAAAATAAAAATAAATAAATAATAAAAGGTCTTTTATCCTGATAAAAGACCATAGATTCCTTTAGGGAAGTCCAGGAGAAAGACTGAAAGTATTCGTTTTGGGGGACATCTGGGTGGCTCAGTTGGTTAAGCATCTGACTTTGGCTCAAGTCATCATGATCTCATGATTTGTGGGTTCAACCCCTGCATGAGGCTCTATGCCAACAGTTCAGAGCCTGAAGCCTGCTTCAGATTCTGTGTCTCCCCCTCTCTCTGCCCCTCCTTTGCTCACTCACTCTCTCTCTCAAAAATAAATAATTTTTTTTTAAATTAAAAGATTCATTTTTGGCAGTGTAGCTGGGTCCTTTTGAACCTGGCCTTAACTAGCTCAAGTCCAGTGATTGATTGAGGAGTCATGACTCTTTGTTTAATATTACTCCTGTGCCCACAACAAAATATCACAGACTGGTATTTCTATGCTTTAAGTTAGACTCCTGGTCCTTCAACCTGCAACCCTCCCACCTGTACAGATCAACTGAGAATTCAGTAGAATGTCTATCTGGTCCTTTTCTAGGGACACCGTGATCATCTGGTCAGCACCATAGCTCTTTGTGAGTCAGATTATTCCACTTCCAGCTTTGGTGGCAACAGTCCCCACTGTAAATTCTGCCCGGAAGAGAAGAGCAACCACAGAGCTCATGAAGGATGCCGAGACTGCCCTCAAAATTTCTCACAGATGAAAGGTATGTTCCCTAGGTCCTCCCAGGGTGGATGAGTGGTGGGTCTTAAATGATAAATCTACTCTAAACTTCCAATCTCCCTAAGCCTTTAAAAACCTTCCCGTATAGTATAGCAAGGCAGTTCTACCATTTCAACTGTCAGAGGCTGGCTCTGACAGGTCCAGGGGTCCCTGAAGGATGGACGGTGTTGGCGAGAGAGTGAGAGAGCCCCGAGATTCTTTCTGATCACCAGGCAGGCATCTCTGTCCTGTCGGTTTTGGTGTCTTTATTTAAAAGTTCAGCAACAACATGAGGTCAGAGAAAAGAATTTCTTACAATGGGAGGCCTTTTGTGATATCAATTGCAGAATTATTCCAAACAAGGAAATAACAGAATGTTCTTAGTGAAAAATAGGATAACATACAAGTTAAATTGTATATAGATAAGCTAGGAGTCATTCTGTTTGGCTCTCAAGAGGATGATGTTTCTGAATTGGTTTGTTTGTGGAAACTATCATGGGGGCCCTAAATGTGTCAGTCTTTGCACCTGGGTTTATGTTTTAGCTACTCTTATCTATCCTCATTCCAGTTGCCAGTGTAAGGGAGGGTGTTTGTGGAATGCAGGCCTTGAGGAAGGGACTTCCATGCTTCACCAATTAGCAAAGATATATGTAGTAACTGTGTTCTGCCCTTAACCCCAAAATAGGCTCTTTGTCTCAGGGCCAGGCTCAATTGTAACTTTTGTGTTCTTAACCCCCTTTATTATCTAAGTCTCTGGTCTGCAAGGCCCATAGGAAGAGCCTTTTGACAATTTCCCACAGAGCTTTCATCTAAGGTCTCTTTTGTAAAGGCAGGAATATGCTTTTCCTTATGAGGTATCTGTGTTCAGAATATGGGTCTGATATGGAACATTGTGAGGCCTGGTCAATACCAGCAGCCTCATTTTCAACATGAGCCAATAATAGCAGAAGGAAATACCAGTTTTCATTTCTCATGTCAGGAGCTGTGCAAACGCTGCCATTTCCTTGTTGTGACTGCCATCCAGAGAGGCCAGTGTGGCTCCTGGCATTCAACTTAATTTATTTTTTTAATATTTATTTATTTTGGAGAGACAGAGTATGAACAGGGAAGGGGCAAAGAGAGAGGGAGACACAGAGAGAGAGTAGGCTCCAGGCTCTGAACTCTCAGCACAGACACCAACATGGGACTTGAACCCATGAACCATGAGATCATGACCTCAGCTGAAGTCCAAGGCTTAACCAACTGAGCCACCCAAGTGTCCCTCAACTTAGTTTAGAGCAGACAACCTTTTGGTCCATGTTTCAGCCAATTAAACAAGCAAACTTAGAGTTTTTTCTAAATCCTCAGGCTAAAATTAAACTGAATCCAGAAGTTTTGCTTAGTGAATGCATATCAATAAATTCTTTTTTTTTTTTTTTTTTTTTTTTATTTCTAGGAGAGAGGGAGACAGCGTGAGCAGGGGAGGGTCAGAGTGAGAAGGAGATACAGACTCTGAAATTGGCTCCAGGCTCTGAGCTGGCAGTCAGCACAGAGCCCGACGCGGGGCTCGAACCCATGAACCGCAGATCATGACCTAAGCGAAAGTCGGACGCTTAACCGACTAAGCCACCCAGGCACCCCATCAATAAATTCTTCAACTATACCCCCACTCCCTTACTATCCATCTTCACACATATCACAGATTATTGTCTGTATGATTTGGAAAAAATCATGAGGTTCTTTGGGTCTGTATTGCATCTCCTCATGCATTGCACTTTACACCTCTAGAATTTCAGTCTCGTTATAGTTTTAAAGCAAAGAGAAGTATGGAGTATGTCCTAAAGAAAATCAGCAGGGCCTGCCAGGGAGTCACATCAGCGAAATTATTACAGATCCTACAGACAAAGCAGTGTTACCTCCTCAGAGAAGGGGAGCTACTATTGGCAAAGAACACCCAGCAGAATTTAAGGGTTCAGTATCCTCAGGTTCATTGAGGTCTCCTAATATGTCCTATTTCAATTTTCAGGATCCCATTCTTTCTCACCAATGGGCCCACTTTAACAGAAGAAACTCTGTGAGTTGGGATTCAGTGTTGGTTGTATTATAGCTACACATAGGCTAAGACTCACTAAGAGTTTGGTTTTCAGGGGCGCCTGGGTGGCTTAGTCAGTTAAGCGTCCAACTTTCGCTTAGGTCATGATCTCGCGGTTCGTGGGTTCGAGCCCCGCGTCAGGCTCTGTGCTGACTGCCAGCTCAAAGCCTGGAGCCTATTTCAGAGTCTGTATCTCCCTCTCTCTCTGACCCTCCCCTGCTCACTCTCTCTCTCTCTCTCCTAGAAATAAATAAAAATATTTTTTAAAAAAGAGTTTGGTTTTCAGAAATATGAGCCCTGCAATAATAGAAGATTGCCATTCCTTTCAGGACATGTATGCAGAGCTTGAGATAGGAATTTACACTCTGAGTTCATCCTTGTGTTTCCCTAGTTTATCCAGGGCAGCTAGAAGCAACCAACCAACCTCTTTATACTCCTTAATCTGACTAAAATATTCAAAGAACCTATCAAATATAATTACCTAGAACTTTGCCTTTTATGCCCATTTGATTAGGAGTATCCAATGATGATATTTTGTGTTCCTCTATTGCCACATCATGCCACTGACTACCAGTGGCATGGAGTTACTAGTACCTCTAAATGTAAACAGTCTAACCAGATTAATCTAACACTGGAGCAAATTCTCAATCTTATATCCCCTTGCAAGTATAGCCAGACTCTACCAGATTAGAGAACCAATTCCAGAAAAGCTAGAATCAATCAGAAGCTCATCTTTGAGATTCTGTACTTCTAGGACTACCCTTAGTACCAAAATTTATATTGGTGAGGGTTCTAACAGAGAGAGGGAACCAATTTAAAGTGAAAGAAGGAAGGAAGGAAGGAAGGAAGGAAGGAAGGAAGGAAGGAAGGAAGGAAGGAAGGAAGGAAGGAGATAGATTAGATAATAGATAGATGATAGACAGACATACAGACAGAGGCATTTCTTTTTCCTCAGAGAAACCTGATTGTCTTTAAGGTTTTTCAGCTGATTGGATAAGCCTCATCCACATTATCGTGGCTAATCTCCTTTCTTTAAAATCGGTTGATTACAGATGCTAGCCATAGCTACAAAATACATTCACAACACCTAAATTAGCATTTTGTTGAATAATTTGGTACTGTCACCTAGTCAGGTTGACACATAAAACTAACCATCACACTACTGTCTGCTGAGAAAAATTGGAACATTAGAACATGCGACATTTCAAGAAAATGAAGTCCATGTGATAGTCCATCATTCCAAATACTCTCTGGCATTGAACTCAGCCCAGGTAATTCTGGAAATAAATCAAAATCCAATAACTGAGATGAAGCCAATGTTGATATGTCAAAGACAACACCAGAGCAATGAAACCTGCATCTCAACATAGTTAAGCCTTTGGGATGGGGACTGGTCACTCCATGAGTAAGAACTAAAGGACCATGTTGTCCCAAAGTATTTCTGTGGCGTTAAACCGCACTATTTCCAGGAGTCACTTTTCAAGACTTTTCCTGAGAGTGTTCATATTATGTCATTAGTAAGAATTACACTAAATATTAAATAAGACTTTTGGTGAGTATCCAAGGAAATAAAACACAGGAAAGTGCATTCATATCAAAGCAGAAGGAGAAGGGAGGGGCCCTTGGTTGAAGAGCTCTTTAACTTGAAGGCTAGATTACATTATATCACTTTACATTAATTCATCTTATCCTCAGAACAACCCCAGGAGTAAATATCATTATTTTAGATAGGGGAATTGAAGCTAATAATTGGCAGTGCTGAAAGATTCTCCATCAGTCCAGTTCTGAACACACTTACCAGTACATCTAGTTTCTGTCCAACCAGACTATATCTCCAAGAGGTGCAGAGAAGCCAGGGAGGGGAAGAGGAGAGATCCAAAAGAGACCTGGGATTTGTTTCACCTCTGCCTGATATCATCACTCTTCATTCCGTCCTTCTCAAAGAAAAGGTAAATCTCCTTTGGGGACATCCAATTATTTCCAATTATTTCCGACCTAGCCCTAGACCAAATTCTCAGTCTTATGTCCCCTTTCAAATGCAACCAGACCCTTACAGTCCCATCCCTGATATTTACAAGGCCTGTGGCAAGAAGACAAATGAAGGCCCATATACCACAATCATGGACTTTTAGGTGTTATGAACTAAGCTAGCAAACTGCTATATAAAACATATGCTATGCCCCCACCGTGACAAGGATGCCACCATAATGACCTAGAAGGCCAGTTCAACTTTGTCCGTCTCAGACCCTTTGGAGTTTTATAACAGAACATGGTGGCGATGTTGGGGAAGTTGACCTGGCCCTCAGCTCAGAGCCCACCTCACTTTTCTTTTTCTCTCTCCAGCCACCTGTTACGCCTCGTGTGTGCCTCTGCAGACACCCCATCCAGGTCTAAGGTTTGTCCACACCTCTGTAAACAGCTTCCACTTGGGCAGCACAGTGACCCGGGGATTCCTATCTGCACAGTGACCCCCTTCTCAGGAGGATGGGCTCCAGGAGGACCCCAGAAGTGGGAGTGGACTGTGTGGACAAGGAACTGTTGTTGAAGTATGGTCTAGAAGGGATGGGTGTGGACTCAGGGTAAGCATAAGAGGTTGCCTCTCAACCTCTGTGTCCAGTGAGGAGGGACACAGCTGGAAAAGGACCAGAACAGGACCATATAAAGCATGAGGACCCAGTGCAGGGACCTCTTCTGCACCGTATAAAGACTCAAGATGGCCTCCCTAACAAACTGGCTGTAGCTCTCAGTCTCCTGTCTACTACTGTACCTGGCCCCCTCGTCTAGCCTGCCTCTCTTATTCACTGCCAATTCCAGACCCATTAAGACAATGTATTGTCGCAATGTTCATTTTACAGTAACATACACAAGGCATGAATTCAGTCACCAAGCCTTAGTACACTCTCAAACAGCTATCACTAGAGGAAAACAGTCTGGCAGGATTTTGCACTGTAATATTTATTGTGGCAATAACATGGAGTCTTCCTACTCCCCACCGACACACACACACACACACACACACACACACTGCTTCTGCCTGTTCCAGAATCCAATAAAAGAAAGCAACAAATAAAAAGAATGTATTTGATTAAAAAGTCACAAGGTACAGGCTTTTTCTTTAAAAAAAGGAAATGAAATAGAACAGTCTAATTTTTTTTAGGCTTTTATTTCTCTGCATCACAAGGCATAATTTTTTAAATAGGATCTTGAAAGGTTTAAAAAAAAATGTGACTTTCCTCAATTTCCCTGGGCTTCTAGAATCTCAGAGACTTATTCATGATTCCTAACATTCTGCTAGACTTCCTAGCCTTCAACACTCTAATGGTAAAACTTGCATACCAATTTTTATTTTTTTTTAAATGTTTATTTTTGAGAGAGAGATAGAGAGACCATGTGTGAGACTGGGGGAGGGGCAGAGAGAGAGGAAGAACTGCAAGCCAGATCTGTGCTGGCAGTGCACAGTCCAATGCAGGGCTCAAACTCATGAACTGTGAGATCATGACCTGAGATGAAGTCACACGCTTAACTGACTGAGCCACCCACGTGCCCCTGGATACCAATTTTTAGTTGGAGGGATGACTCCTACAGATGGATTATGAGAAGTTTCTGGGCAATGCCCTTCAGACACACAGTACACACACATGAAATTCTGACTCCTGGCCCCTGTGTTTGCATTTGGTACTATCTGTCCCAACAGAATAGTTTCCATATGTTCTATCTTTCTCATCACCTTGTGTGGATTAGCTCTTTCATTTTTAGCCATGACTTATTTTTACCACATGAGCAGTTGCTTATTTTCTGTTTCCTCCTAAGTTACAATGGTGCTCCTATTATAAAAATCACTGTCACTATCTCTTTAGGCACATGATAAGCCCATATACAGCATTTTTCAAGCCATAGGCAGTAGGACCTGTCCTGCATACAAGAGACAATCTATCTCCATGACTTACGCCATAAAAATCACCTCATTTTTTTCCTTTACACTGTTTCTTTGTTTTGTTTTGTTTTTTAATTTAAATTTTAGTCAGTTAACATACAGTACAATATTGGTTTCAGGAGTAGAATTCAGTGATTCATCACTTCCATACAACACCCAGTGCTCATCACAACAAGGGCCTTCCTTAATGCCCATCACCCACTTAGCCCAACCCTCCACCCACCTCCCTCCATCAACCTTCAGTTTGTTCTCTATTGTTAAGAATCTATTGTGGTTTCTTTCCCTCTTTCCTCTCTCCCCACCCCTTCCCAGCTATTCATCTGTTTGGTTTCTTAAATGCTACATATGACTGGAAATCATATTGTATTTGTCTTTCTCTGACTGACTTATTTCACTTAGCATAATACCTTCTATGTCCATCCACATCATTGCAAATGTAAAGGTTTCATTCTTTTGATGTCTTTTGATGGCTGAGTAATATTCCTGTGTGTGTGTGTGTGTGTGTGTGTGTGTGTGTGTGTGTGTGTGTATCACATCTTCTTTATCCATTCATCAGTCAATGGACATTTGAGTTCTCTCATAGTTTAGCTATTGTTGATAATGTTGCTATAAACATTGGGGTGCATGTACCCCTTCAAATATGTATTTTTGTATCCTTTGAGTAAATACTTAATAGTGTAATCATTGGGTCATAGGGTAGTTCTATTTTTAGTTTTTTGAGGAATATCCACACTGTTTTCCAGAGTGGCTGCACCAGTTTACATTCCCACCAACAGTGTAAGAGGGTTCCCCTTTCTTCCCATCCTCACCAACACCTGTTGTTTCTTGTGTTATCAATTTTATTCATTCTGACAGGTGTGAGGTGGTATCTCATTGTGGTTTTGATTTGTATTTCCAGAAGAATGAAACTAGACCATTCTCTTACACCATCCACAAAAATAAATTCAAACTGGATAAAAGACCTACATGTGAGACAGAAAATCATCAAAATCCTAGAGGAGAACATAGGCAGCAACCTATTTGACCTCAGCCAGAGCAACTTCTTACTAGACACGTTACTGGAGGCAAGGGAAACCAAAGCAAACATGAATTACTAGGACTTCATCGAGATAAAAATCTGCGAAGCAAAGGAAAAAATCAACAAAGCTAAAAGGGCAGCCTACAGAATGGGAGAAGGTATTTGCAAACAACATCGCTGATAAAGGGTTGTATCCAAAATCTATAAAAAAAAAAAACTTATCAAACTCAACACCCAAAAAACAAACAAAACAGTTAAGAAATGGGCAGAAGACATGAACACTTTTCCAAAGACATCCAGATAGCTAACATACACACAGAAAGATGCTCACTTATTTATTTTAAGCAAACCTAAGAATTAGAAGTGTCACAACTCACTCATGTTTGTGAAGTAAAAAATGCTTATAAACACAGTGGGGAGGGGCGACTGGGTGGTTCAGTCGGTTAAGCCTACAACTCCATTCAGGTCATGATTTTGCAGCTCATGAGTTCAAGCTGTGCTGACCACTCAGAGCCTGGAGCCTGCTTCTGATTCTGTATCTCCCTCTCTCTCTCTACTTCTACCCTGCTCATGCTGTCTCTGTTTCTCAAAAATAAATAAATGTTAAAAAATTTTTAAATAAAAAAAAAAAACACAGTGAGGAGCACCAATCATTCAATGAGTTAAGTGAATTGACCCATACTACTAGCCATAGATGTTTTCCTTTGCTAGTCCTTCAGGAATTAAAACTAATTAATGCATAAAATGATTTTTATATGTGAATTTTTATTTCTCTGGAAAGTATAATGATGTAATGGGAAAAAATAGACCAGGTAAAGTATCAAGTTCACACCTAACTTGCTCTGTGACAGTGAGTTAAAAATCTACCTGCCCAGGGGCACCTGGGTGGCTTAGTCGGTTAAGCGTCTGACTTTCGCTTGGGTCATGATCTCGCGGTTCGTGGGTTTGAGCCCCGCGTCGGGCTCTGTGCTGACTGCCAGCTCGGAGCCTGGAGCCTGTTTCAGTCTGTGACTCCCTCTTTCTCTGACCCTCCCCTGCTCACGCTGTCTCTCTCTCTCCTAGAAATAAATAAAACATTTAAAAAAAAATTAAAAAAAAAAAATCTACCTGCCCAGAGAGCCTGCTCTGTCAGCAAGTAGGGATAATTTCTACCTAATAGAGCTGTTTTAGAAAAAAGTAATATATGCTATGCTCTGGTACAAAAAATATATTCAATAAATGTTAATGTCTTTCCCTTCCACTTGGATATAATTAATTAAATGTATAATCGTAGCTAGAAGATAGGTGCCACTGCAATCAGAAAGAACATATTTCAAAGTCTACTACTTTCCCTCCAGCAGTGGGCAAGTTATCACCTATCTGAGCCTCAGTTCTTCCATCTGTAAAATGGGAGCCACCTCATAAGGCTATACTGAGGACTAAGCGGATTATGGGAGTCAGCTCCCTTGGTACAGTGCCAAACACAGAGTAAGGGCTCAGTGCATCTCAGTATAGCTGAGGGCATGGAGTAAAGCAGGCCCAGGTTCAAGTCCTGACTGTCACTTACCTCCTGTATCACCGTGGGCACAGTAACCTCTCTGAGAATCACTTTCCTTGTGGGTATTCCTGAAATGATCATTCCTACTCACCAGCTTTTTCTGAGGTTTATATGAAATAATATAAGGGAAGTGCCACATTCAGAATTTACAGATTAGTGTTAATAAATGATAGTAATTATTAATACATTTTAAAGACAGGATTGAAAGCTACCAGGGGAAGAAAGCTATTAGACTGCGATATTGCAGACTCATATGGTTAAATTGGAGAGAAATAGGCACAAGTCAGAATCAAAACATAGAGCTGATCTGGAGAGCTGCTTCAAGAAACATTCTCTGATAGAATATATATATATATACACACACACATATTATTCTAGGGCATTAGTGTTATAGAACCTAGCACATGATGGGTCGTCCACAGATTTGAATCATTAATTAGTTAATTAATTAAAAATTAAATTGACACCAATTAATTTAACTGCACTTATACAACCGGCAGCAAGGCATCTTGTGTGTCATCGGCCTCCTCTGGACCATGGGGATGCAGCCATGGTATTTTCTTGTTTACACTCCTATCAGTCAAATGCTAAGCTGCTGGGCTGTGCAGACGGAGGGCAAAGCAGTCAAGTCATTGCTCTCTCCGCCTACCGCTGTAACCACGTCTCCTAATAGACCATACCCTTTGTGCCTTTCAGCTAGCAGCACACTGTGATCCCACCAGATAAATCGGAGTGATAATACTAAAGCTAATCCTGCAGAGATTAAATCCTAGGGGCCCACAAAAGAAGGAAGTTGGGCTGTCAGAGGCCGCAATCTGCCTCTGGGCGGGGGAAGCACTCAAAGCAGCTGGAGAGGAAGGTGCTGTTTGTGAATCCGGAGAACTGGTCTCTCGGCTTCCCCAGCCCCAGAAGTCAGAGAAGGGCTCCAGGGGCTGAAGAAAGGCCGGGAACAATGAAAGTGCAAGGCGTGTCAGTTCAGAATCTTGTGTTTGGGAAGAAAAAAAAAAAAAAGGTAAAAAGCAAGAAATCTCATTCAACTAGTGATCCAGACTTTCCTTCCCTTCCCCCCCCTCCCCCAGCACCATGTCTTTGGTTCAGGGGGGTCATGCAGGGCCAGGGTATTGTTGCAAATTCTACAGGAGGGCTGGCTGGACCTCATTCATGGCCTGCCCACATCGGAGTCAGAACAGGCCCCCGTCTCCAGCTGGGCTCCTATCCTCAGTCTAGAGCTGTCCTGGGTCTGCACCTGTCCTTGGTCTATACCTGCACCGCTCAGTGCAGCATCCGCCCTTGTTCCTGATTTCGAGGCCTGTTTGGGTTCCGCTGTCTCTCATGTTCCCTGCCTTCTCCCGGAAGCAGGAGATCTTGCTCTGACATCACGCTGGCATCGGGGGACCTTTGTGAGGCTAGAACCCTCTGCCTCTGATACCTCACTCTTCGGTCCGGGAGGACGACCCTGCGGGTGCCGGGCCACGCTGGGCTCGGTGGGCTCAGCGGGCGAGGCTGTCCAGGACCACCTAGCAGACACCCAGCACGGTCACCGCTGTCCTGGAGACTAACACCTCCCGAATCTCTGCCGGAAATGTGGACCCTGCACTAGAGGCCTTGACTCTATCCCAGCTCCTCCCCCAAACCCACCAGGGGTTTACCTAAGCCACCCCCGCCCCGGTTGCAAGCTCATTCCTTCCTTCCCTTCCATCTTCCCTCGGCCCAGGCCCCAGAACTGGGAAGCTGGGCATCTCACTTTGCCACCGGCTTCCCTCAGGCCTAGGGTCTTTGGGACTCAGGCAAACATCTAGCTGTTATGCCTTTTTTCCCCACCCACATGCCATCCCCTCCAGCGGCCCTGAGCGCTGGCCCGTGGGGAGGCTGCCTGTCCAGGTGCACGTACGAGAAAAGGCAAATCTGCTCTCACAGAAACCCTCCACGCAGCTCTCGCTGGGCCTGCGCAGGTCACAGGCCGCCGTGAGCAGCCTCCCCACCGGATCCCATCCGATTCTCTGTCACACAAGGCAGGGCGTTGCAGAATGGGTCTAGCTGAAGAATGGCTCACAATCCGGAGGTTCACAGAGGATGCGGGTGGGTGGCTGCCATTCAGGAGTCCTTACCAGGACACTGAGGCCAGACTGGAAGCTGCAGATGCGGCACCAGGCTCACGCGCGTGCGGACAGGGCAGGAGGCCCGCGCACGTGCAGACGAGGCACCAGGCCCACGCGCGTGCAGATAAGGTACCAGCCCCCCTCCCTCACCCCACCCCCCTCACATGCAGACAAGGCACCAGGCCCGTGCGCTTGCAGATAAGGTACCAGGCCCCGCGCATGCTGAGGTGAGCACCAAAACCCCTGCTAAACTGGGTATGGGGCATGGGGAGGGTGATCAGGTGGGTACAATTCCAGAAGCAGACAGACTTAGACCATAATTTAAGCCAGGAAAATGAAAATGGAAAATGGAGTTCTAAGCCTAGGACTGGGAAAATGGCCTTCAGAGTAGCATGAGGGTTCGGACCCCTGGATGGGCTCTTTCCCGCTGCCCTGGCTCAACACAACCTTCCCTGTGTGGCCACGGAGAGCTGACGGTCAAAGGGGTCAGACAGCTGTGGTTCAAATCCCAGCACTGCCCCCAGACCCAAGCAGGTTGCTGGGTTTCTGTTTCCTTATTTCTAAAATGAGGTGAACCTCTTCCCCCAACCTCAAGTATTTGATGTTATCATACACAGACACACCTCTATACAAACGGACTAGGTCACCCGTACAACCAGTACTGTCCCTCAGCGACTCTGGAGCTCAGTAGGTGCTGGGTAAAATTAAAACAAACTTCTGGGCTTCTCCCAATGAAGCGTCAGTTTGACTTCCCACCTGAAAGGGCTCCTTTGACTCTTCTCCTTCCTGACATCATCTCAACCCCTTAAAAAAAAAAAAATTCTTCACTCTCTGACAGTCACAAGCCCACCTAGTAATTAAGAACTCAAGCTACAGCTTTTATTTAAAGAGCTTCCCTAATTATCTGGGTGGTTGCAAACTCTGCCTGTTCTCGTGTTCAGTCTTGGGCCCGCATTAATCATCATAAAACATAATGGCCTGCAATCTAAAGGCAGAGCAAACACCCAATGGAGGCCTTGGAGGGAGAGGGAATTACACGCAGCCATTATTGTATCATGGAAATTCAGGATGTCCTTTCCTCGCTTTCTCTTTTTCTTGCCTTAGAAAGGGCTAACCTGAAGCAGCAACATCAAGCAATGAACAGCCTTGAAGTGGGAGAGGGAAGCAGGACAGCTGGATGCTAAGCCCAGCTCTGCAACCTCGAGCACTCACACCCCCATGTGCAAATGGATAGACTGAAGAAGGGCAGTGGGGCCAATGGAAGACCATTAGAGTCCCTTGTAGTCCCTTGTAGAATAGCGACAACAAAAAGGTTCCTGGGCTATCTATCCACCTATCAGACCTACTGAGTCAGAATTTCAGTGGCCGGTGCTCAGAGAATCTGTATTTTTCAAAGCTTTCCAGAAGATTCTTGAGGTCTGTCAGGCCCAAGAATCACTGGATGCCATAGATAAAACCCAGGCTCCTTAAGCTTCAATAATCACCCTCTACTGCTTTTACACTTTAATTACTGCCATTGGTAGAAGAGTCTGAATGCCCCATCATAAGGAAAGAGCTTCATGCCCCATTAAAGCTGTGCTGGGGGGCTTCTCAGAATCTTGGGGGCTTGTTTAGAGCTGAAATGGTCACTAGAGCGATTCTGTCGGCCTTTGGAGCTGGCCAACTTCAGTAAACTGCCCGGTGCATTGTAAGACACATAGCAAACTTGGCTTTCATTTGCTAAATACAGTAAAACCTTGGTTTGCGAGCATAATTCATTCCAGAAACTTGCAATCCAAAGCACTCGTATATCAAAGAGAATTTCAAGAATCACTGGCTCAGTTGTGATCATGTGATGCTCAGCATCACGTACTACTTGTATTGCAAGATGTCACTCATTTATCAAGTTAAAATTTATTAGAAATGTTTGCCCATCTTTGGAACACCCACAGAACAAGTTATTCACAATCCAAGAAGGGGGGGGTTATAATTTTTTTAATGTTTTTAAAACTTATTTTCTGAGAGAGACAGTGCAAGCAGGGGAGACACAGAGAGAGGGAGAGACAGAATCTGAAGACAGGCCCCAGCCTCTGAGCTAGCTATCAACACAGAGCCCAATGCAGGGCTCGAACCCATGAACTGTGATATCATGGCCTGAGCTGAAGTCAGACACTCAACTGACTGAGCCACCCAGGCGCCCCCACAATCCAAGGTTTTACTGTACTCATGATGCCCTCAGATTCACCATGACTATCAAACACACTTCTCAGATGAGGAAACCAGTGTTGGGGGGTGTTGAGTAACAGTAACTCCTACCTTGTAAGCATATTGTGGAAAGTAAATGAACAAATGCATGTGAGGCACTTATTAGCACAATGCCTGACATTCAGAAGTGTCCAATAAATTTTTATTATTATATAATGATGATGATGATGCCAGAAACACAATAAATTTTCAAATAGATGAAAAAGGCTCTAAAACCATAAAATCAGAGTTACAAACCAGTCAGACATTAACCCTTGTTCGGTTTTTCAGGCTTGGTACAAAACAAGATCACAGTTGTCCATTTCCACAAGAATCCCCTTCCCTGCATCCCACCGCCAGTAATTATGTTCTGCCATAGTCAACCTAATACAAAAGTGTGCGTATAGGGGGTAAATACATTGTCCAGGATGCTGCTGTAGTGATACTGGGTAGAAATGGGCTTTTCAGTAAGCTACCTCAGTTTGCATTAATACCATATTTTAAACTAAAATTTCCTTCCTGCAATTTAGCCCTCTTCCTCGTTCCTTTGCCCTCCTTTATAGAAGTAAATTGCCCTTTACTTTGTCCACTACATTAGCATGCATGTTTTTAGTTATTTCTCCCCTAAGTCTTCTTGACACAAGGCTGAACATGTTTGGTTTCTTACCTCTTCCTCCAGGGTCTTATTTTGAAAACATTTCATCATTTTTGTTGCTCTCCACTGAGCTTCCCTAGGTATCTCACTATAAGGGAATTTGTTTCAAATTGCATCACTCATGGAAGAGAATTCCAGGGGAAAAAAGAATGTCAGGCTGATACCAAATGACGTGGCCCTTCATACCTTTGGGGGTTTTGTTCCCATTAACGGATTGCTGTGGATGCTCTTTTACAACATGGGCCCTAAGGATCAAGAAGAGAAAACTCAGTAAGTAATAAAACACTGTGAGAGAGAATCACTGCATAGGTTTGCGTGAGGCTAGATATTTAATAGATCAGTACAGGATGAGGGAAAATTTAAGAACATTATAGGACTGTGTTGTAATCATTGTAATCTTTTTACCACATTTGCACCAGCAAAAGATTGGCTCCCAAGTGTAAACTCAAAATAAAAACAGTAAATATCACTTGCTCAGAGGAAAAAAAAAAAAAAAAGCATGTTTAATAATCAAAATCAAGGAGGTACCACAATGAAGTTAATGGAAATACCTCAAGACTGAGGGTAAAGAAAAGAGATCCTAATGCTGTGTTTAATTTCCTAGAATGGATTCAGATTAGCTATGCAGCCTTGGGTAAATTACTTCAGCTTCCTGACTGTCAGTCACTCCATCTATAAAAGAAGAGGAAATAAGACTGACCTGAAACTTGCAGGGTTGTTTGAAGGCCTGAGTGTCATAATGGACACAACACAACATTGGCCCACAAGAAGCATCAAGAATGGTTGTTATTATTATCACTGTTGTATGCCTTTTTTAGCAATGGAAAAGCATATAGCACAGGACGAGGTATGCAGTAGGTCCCTCTGTGAGTTCCTAAACTAGGAAACCTCCATCCTTAGCCTTTACACCCTACATTCAACCTCATTACCTGCAAGTGAAAAGGCTGATGAGTTATGAAGTAAATACAAACCAAGGTGCTTGAGAAGAGGCAGCCATGATGCCCCTTTTATTGTGCTGACAGAATGTATACTAATTGCTCCTGTGTTCTCATTTCATCACTCTAAAATTCAATGACCATGTGCTAGGAAAATACATTCAGCAGTAGAAGCAGGACATCTCTCATTTCTAATAGAATTTGTTTTGAGTTGGAGCTTTATAGAACTCTGTCCACGGTGAAGTCTCTGCGGGATCTTATTATAAGATGACCTCATTTTTATCTCGCTTCCACAGACAATTCCAGATGATGCCGATTTCTGAGGCTCTAGAGTATTATCTGTGCCATTGCTGGCAGCCAACACAGTCACCCCTTCTTTACCTCAAGTTGCTCACTAACTAAATTGATTACTGAGTCAGGCAACACCTCATTTCTTTATTAGGACTTGCTCTCTGATCATGTGTCTGAAAAGTATTGAAAAAGTCATTAAGCATTTACATTAAAAAATGCACTGTCTCCTTCCATACTACATTCTAAACACTCACTGGCAAGGTTAAACAGAAAGTAATGAGAAATTTAAGACTCCTGGGAAACATCTTTCCAAAACATCTGAATCATTAGGGTACTCTGTTTCGAGCCCCTTCTTTTGTCTGTAATTAAAAAGAGACTTGATTTTCTTTGTCATATTACAAAAGCAATATGGTATTGTAGAAAAATACAGATGAGCAAAAAGATGTAAAAAAACACCCACAGTCTTACACAAAACACAAGTAGATTACCATAGTTCACCGTGGGATGATTTATAACATATGAATCCTGTATCTGTGTAGACTAAAGGGGGCGACAAAAGAAATTATCAGAAAATGTCCATTCTTCCACTGGGGGGGGGGGAGGGCAGGAGAGAGAGATGAACCATGATGACCTTCACCAGGGCCAGACAGATGCTGAGCCACCACACACTGCTGTCAGCCTTCCCTCTGTGCTACACGTCACCATCACTGAGGTCTCTTTCATACACCAACCTTGTGGCTGGTGGTGCCTGGGAGGGATAGACGGAGCTGTGGAAGGAAATCAGCCCTGGTCCCACCAATTCCCCAAGGCACAGTGGAGATAACAGCAATGTGACCTTCAAAGGTGTTTGTCCCAGGGCTCCAGAAGGTGACCGACAAGGAAACACTTGCCCCAGAACAAGAAGTAGCGGTCAAAGGTCAGTGGAGAGTAGAGGTTTCATATGACGCATGTTGGATGAAGGAAAAGATGTGAGGGAGCACTCCTTATTTCAAAAACAAAAACACTGAAGGAAGGTCATATTTTGAAAGTGTAAAGAGAGGCTGAATCCTTCTATTGCCTGAACAAGGCCTAGTCATCGAATATGGTTCAAGCAGGTGGCAGAGCCAGTATCCCACAGGCATTTTTCAAGTAAGATTCAGCTGCTCTCTGTAAAGTGTGAATGAACATGTTATGGTTCTGTTGTCAAAGATGGCCGCATCGGTCCCTTGTGTGCACCTGCTCCTCCCCTACAAGAAGGAAGAGTCTGTGTCCCCTCTCCTTGACTTGAGGTGGCTCTGTGACTTGCCTCGACCAATACAATGCAATGGAAGGGACACTGCACCCAGTGGGAGTGCTAGACAAAGACTACCAGGTAGTCCAGTGAAACTGGATTTATGGGGCGCCTGGGTGGCTCAGTCGGTTAAGCGTCCGACTTTCGCTTGGGTCATGATCTCGCGGTTCGTGGGTTCGAGCCCCGCGTCGGGCTCTGTGCTGACTGCCAGCTCAGAGCCTGGAGCCTGTTTCAGTCTGTGTCTCCCTCTCTCTCTGACCCTCCCCTGCTCACGCTGTCTCTCTCTCTCTCTCTCCTAGAAATAAATTTAAAAAATTAAAAAAAAAAAGAAATTGGATTTATTGACTAGCTGCAATGAGAGAGAATACACATGGGGGAGGGGGCATAGGGTGTCTCAGTAAGAGGGTGTTAGAAATGACTTCCTGTAGAGATTGGGTAGATGGTGGGTGATTTTAAAAAGATTTAGAGGAAGTAGGGCTTTGCTCTGGAATGATACTGTCAAGAAGCAGGGGTAATTATATGATCGGGTTTCTTTTTTTTTATATACATTTTTATTTATTTCTAGGAGAGAGAGAGAGAGAGAGAGAGAAAGAGACAGCGTGAGCAGGGGAGGGTCAGAGAGAGAGGGAGACACAGACACTGAAACAGGCTCCAGGCTCTGAGCTGGCAGTCAGCACAGAGCCCGACGCAGGGCTCGAACCCACGAACCGCGAGATCATGACCCAAGAGAAAGTCGGACGCTTAACCGACTAAGCCACCCAGGCACCCCTATGATCGGGTTTCTTAATCATTTTTATCTAGAAGGCAGAAAGAATGGAATGAAGTTTATGTTATAATAAGTAAAGAAGCAGCCATCACTCATAGAAGCCAACGTGTTCTTGTTTTTGTCTGTATGACTACGGAGTGGACTTTTTTCTTTGTCTTGCTCCATCTTGGGTACAGAATGACTTTGATTGATCTCCACCTTCAGCAAAAATGTTTACGTTTAACAGGAAAAAAGCACAGCCCACCAGTGGGTTCAGGACAGTTCCTAGCAGCACCAAGGTTTAGCTGATAGTACCTGGCCAGCTCTCAAATGTCAAGAATCATTTCTCTCTTTATAGGGGAATAAACGTTAAGAGGCCTGATAACTTCCATTTTGCTTGGGTTAAGCCAGCCATTTACTAAGAAGTTCAACTGCTTTGAGACCACCATACTATAAGGAAGTCTGAGATAGTCTTGTTGAAGAGACCGTGTTGAAGAAAACCATCAAATCCAGCTGAAAGCAAGAATTGTGGCCCCAGCCATATGGCTGTAGTCAAGACATCCTGGCCATCCCCTTTTGATCTATCTCAACTGATCAAGGAATGGAGACAACCTGTTTTTGCTATGACCTGATGGAATTTCACAGGAATTCCTTAGGAATTCCACAGAATCCTAAGAAATATAATGACTATTGTTTTAAGTCACTATGCTTTGGAGGCTACTTTGTTACACAGCAATATTTAACTGAAACTAGTAGCAAGCAAGTTTATCCTGTGCTGGTAAGATGGTCCTTGCTTTGCCCAACTAAAACAAAAAAAGTTGGACACTGAGAAGACCATCATTTAAAATTTTTTAAAAACTTTTGTCATAGGTTGGTAAAAATAATAATTGGCTCATCTTTACACTATAGGAGCAAATTTCAGTACATTTTATCTCCTTGAAGAGAATATCTGTAGATTAATAATCTAACTTCATACTTGTGAGAATACATGGCACATTACTGATAGAATCAAGCACAATGAGGGTTCTAGCACCCTGTTGAAAACCAGCCAAGCATATCCCAAACTGCAGAGACTAGGGTGCATTTAGATTCACTGTGGGGTTTTCTGACTCCATCCAGATCAACCCTAAGAGGCAGTTCTGAAGACTACAGGGAACATGAAAGAGATTGAAGCCAACATTTATTTTTTAATGTTTATTTATTTATTTTGAGAGAAAGAGAGAGAGGGAGAACACAAGTGGGAGAGGGGCAGAGAGAAGGAGGGAGAGAATCCCAAGCAGGCTCCATGCTGTCAGTGCAGAGCCCAAAGCAGAGCTTGATCCCACAAACCATTAGATCATGACTCATGGCCAAAACCAAGAGTCAGACGCTTAACCAGCTGGGCCACCCAGGCTCTCCAGAGCCAATATTTAAACCAGAGCCAATATTTAACTCCATTCCAAGCAGGCCTATCATGATCAGGCCATCACTGAGCCTGACCTCAAGGGCTGACCCAGATGTACTGGTTTCAGGTAGGCCTGAGCTCCCCAGGCTTGACTCAACCACTCAGAGCACATCTCTCACATCACAACAAACCCATTTCACTCAAGCCCTTTTCAGAGCCTCATGAGACACTGTGTTCTCAACACTCTTTTTCAGTTCCAGAGGATCATGGCATCCACCAGAATGGTATGGGATTTCTGGTCAAGCATCAACTGGTGTGTCAGCTATATTCTGCTGGTGGCAAAGTTACCATTACTGCAGAAATAGAGGGGAAGTACATAGGCATATATCCCACTACCAGATTGCATTTACAATAGTGGTAGCTTGGGTGAGGGAAGTTACCTTTTGTCTCTTGGACAAAGTAAGTTGTACTCGTAGCAAAATGTGAAACAGGACAAATTTCTAACTCTTCTTTGTTATAGTTTTTTTGTTTCCCTTCTCCCCTACTGGGTTGTACCATGTTCCCCTTCATAAGCATTAGTTCTTCAAGAGCTGGCCACTCTCCATATTTAGGATAGCGTAGCCCAATAGAAACATAATGCAAGCCCAAATGTGAACCATACATAATTTTAAATTTCGTAATAGCCACATTGAAGTTAAAAGAAACAGATAAAATTTGCTTTTAATAATGTCTCTATTCAACTTAGTATATCCAAAATTTTATCTTTTTAACATGTAATCAATATAAAAACATTTAATGAAATATTTCACATTCTTGTTTGTTTTTGTTGTTATAAAGATCCAATGTGTGATTTACAACTATAGCACATCTTAATTCAAATTATCCATATTTCAAGTGCTCAACTGCTGTATGTGGCCATGGCTACCATTTTGGATAACATATCTCTACTTAATTGAAACTCATCTGTCTAGTAATCCATTCTCTCAATGATTAGCTGGTAACCCTGTCCAATAAATTAATTTAACTATGACATAGGTGCACCTTCAATGCAATACATTGGCATTAACAGAGATATAGAATGCCTTGATTAAAATGTCCAGGAATTATGGCAGTCTATTAAGTGATCAACCTCTACTATTCCTCAAATCACACAGTCAGGCTCCTATCTCTACATATGATATCATTATGAAGGGAAAAAATGAGAAGACTAAGAAAAATTTTTACATAGGCCAAAACTTGCTGGAGTTGGGCTCCAGCAGGGCCAGGGGTCCTGAAGGATGGATGGTGTTTGTGAGAGAAGGATGAGAGAGCCAGGAGATTCTTTCTGGTCACCAGGTAGGCATCTCTGCTCTGACTCAGACTCAACTTTATTTTATGGTTAAGTGTATAGGGAACAGCACAGGTGGCATTTACCTTAGACAATGATTTCTGATGACAGATTTCTTTGATATAGAAAAAATTTCCCAAAACATAGATTTGTAGAAGACTCATGCATAACCTTTATCAATAGTGATTGATGTAGGTGATTTAGATGCTTATCATATGGGGAAGGAAAGTATCTTTAGCATTCAAATACAAGCAAGACAATGTTTTTAGCATAGCAAAGACAGAAGTCAGTTCTTTGTGAGCAGTGGTCAATAGCCTGTTTGCTTAAGAGGAAGTATTAAGAAAAACAGGATTTTCAGGAAACACAATGTTTGCTCCCATAATCACAAAGGAAGAAGTTTCTACAATAAATTCCTTCACAAGGTGCAATCAGCATATTAAGGCCAGAATAAGTCACTCCCAGATGCCAATCAACAATGTGCTTTGGGGGTCGATGCTCAAGCAGAAACAACTGAGTGGGGATGGATATCGGCCATCATCTGATGGCAAGAGACCATGCAAAGTTGCCTTAACCTCATAAGGAGTATTCTGGACTAGTGAGTTCAGAATGGCTCCCAACCAAAACTGATCCTGATTTCAAGTAACTTTAAGGTAATTTATTTTTCTAGAAATATTTACAGAGTAATAGGTAAACATATCCCAGAGGAATCTCTAAGTCATAATGACGATGCAGGTTCTTACTTTTCTAAAAACTTACCTCTTCAAGAAAAAGAAGTCCTGAGGAAATTCTCCTGGGCAACATCTGTAGGAAGCATGAGAAGGAAAAATAAAAAATCATGGGAAGAGCACAAGCTCTGATATCAGACAGACGTGGATTTACCAGGTAAACTTGAACAGATGCCTCCTTGGCACCAGTTGCTCAGAATGAGTGGAAAATCCCATTTTCCTTGCGAAGCCGAAAGGATTAACTTTTTTTTTAATTAAAAAATGTTTTATTTATTTTTGAGAGAGACAGATAGATAGAGATAGACAGTGTGAGGAGAGGAGGGTCAGACAGAGAGGGAGATACAGAATCTGAAGACAGGCTCCAGACTCTGAGCTAGCTGTCAGCACAGAGCCTGCTGCATGGCTCGAACCCATAAACCATGAGATCATGACCTGACCCAAAGTTGGATGCTTAACTGTCTGAGCCACCCAAGCACCCCCAAAAGGATTTAAACATACCCAATACCATGTGAGACCCTGCGTAGACAATACATGTTTACCAGCATGTTGTTTTAGAGTGAAGGTCAATCATCTTTTTAATATAAATAGCTACTGCATTGGCCTATGAAAACCCCAAGAAACAGACCAGTAAGCCACAGTGCATCCTTACCCACTCACGCCCAAATCCTTTCCTCCAGGTAGCTCCAGGCTGGCTACTCACAGGTGCTACACCTTCCTGCAAGGCATACTGGGAAAGGCTCTTTCAGAATGGTCAGCTCCTTGGGGAGCAAATGAGTTTTCAGGAACTTTGTTAATTTTTGCAGTCCTAATTCTAGTTCTAGGAAACAGTATTTTCTGGTCCAAGAACACAGCAAACAAATTACTACTTTGCTAATGGCACAAGTGCTAGGCTTTTGGTCAGCCCGTGGATTGGCCACTTCTTGATCAAGTGTTCACCCTCAACCAATCAGCAGTGGCCTCACTGGAAGCCTAAAGTCAGCCAGGTGTGTGGACAGGAACTCATAGCAAAGGTGAGAAAGTGATGGGGGCATGTAGTCCCCTGATCACTCTACCACTCCCACAGATGAGGGAACTGAGGCCCAGAGAGAAGTAACTTGTCTACCTCATTCCCTGGGCCCAGGGACTGTGTCTGGTTGCCGTTACATAGCCCTGGTACCCACCTCCCTGCCTATAATATTAAAGAGTGCTATAAATAATTGTTGAGTGAATAATTACAAGACCAAAAATCTCAAGTGTGGTCTCCTACATTTGTTCTAAACCTTCGCTACATATTTGAATCACCAGGGGCTTTTTAAAAATGTCAACCCCAGAGATTTATTTTAAAATTTTCAGACGAGCCCAATGTGCAGCCAGTGTTAAGAACCATGTTCTTAACCTTGACGGCACATTAGCATCACCTGGGCTTTTAAAAAATCCACTGGCTGAGGCCACACCCCCCAGGCTAATTTAATCGCATTCAGTCCCCCAGATGATTCTGATTTCCATCCAAAGTTAAGAACCTTGGTCCAGAGGAGCGCTTCTCAGATTTCAATTTGTGCTGAATCTACTGGGGGTCTTATTAAAATGCACATTCTGGGTCAATGAGTCTTGGATGTGCCTGATAATCTAGTTTTCAAAAAAGTTCCCAGGTTGGTGGGAATGCAAACTGGTGCAGCCACTCTGGAAAACAGTATGGAAGTTCCTCAAGAAATTAAAAATAGAATTACCCTATGACCCACCAATTGTGCTACTAGGAATTTATCCAAATGATACAAAAATGCTGATCCAAAGGGACACATGTTCCCCAATGTTTATAGCACTGGGGTTTATAGCACTATCAACAATAGCCAAATGTCCATCAAATGATGAATGGATAAAGAAGATGTAGTATATACACACACACACATATATATATATATACACACATATATATACACACACTACATATATACTATATATATATTATATATATATACATATATATGTATATATACATTATATATAATGTATATAATATATACATATATATATATAATGGAATATTACTCGGCAATCAAAAAGAATTAGATCTTGCCATTTGCAACAACATGGATGGAACTAGAGGGTATTATGCTAGGCAAAATAAGTCAGTCAGAGAAAGATAGATATCATATTATTTCATTCATATGTGAAATTTGAGAAACTCAACAGATGAACAAAGAGGAAGGGAAGGAAAAATAAGATAAAAACAGAGAGGGATGCAAACCATAAGAGACTCTCAAATACAGAGAAAAAAACTGAAGGTTGCTGGAGGGAGGGAATGGGGGGATGGGTTAAATGGGTGATGGGCATTAAGGAGGGCATTTGTTGGGATGAGCATTGGGTGTCATATGTAAGGGATGAATCACTGGGTTCTACTCCTGGAACCAAGACTACGCTGTTCCTAGGTGATGCTAATGTTCCTGATCTGAGAGCCACACTTTGAGTAGCAAAACACTACTATGCAGTCACTTTCAGGTTCTGCAAAACTGTTTTAATTAAAGAATTAAAAATGTTCTTGAGTTAGTTCCTTATTGGTTGACTATAGCAAATGGTTACTTATAAACTGCCTTAAAAATTCAGCAATGATTATTTTCAACAAATGCCTCCCCCACCCCCACCCCATACCCATGAAGATGATTTGTTTACGTAGGATTTGGTATTACTGAGTGGTTAGGAGCACAGACAGTAGTGTTAGAGTAGGCAGTTAAGTTCTAACAGCATATCTGGAGTCTAACAATGAGGAAGCCATGCTGGCCACCTGGAAGGTCAGAGACCTGTGCTGGCAGCTCTCCACAAGAAGCCTGATCAAACCAGACAGGCCCAAGATGGCAGATGCCATGACAGGAAACCAGTGACCAAATTAGGAAGAAAAAGCAGAAAGTCTGCTTCCTGCCCAAGTAATGAATATTTTGCCCTGGTTAACAACTGTTGAGGAGTGATAGAAATCCAACCCCCAGGATGCAGTTCATTGTCTCTCCCCCCCCCCAGCCCTCTCTCTCACTCTCTCTCCCTCCTTTGACTCCCCCATCTCTTGAGTATACATTTCCCTTTAATAAGCTTTCCCACTTGTGTTACTTGTCCACTGTGTTGCGTATCTGACCTTGAATTCATTCTTATAATAAGACCAAGGACCTTTAGGGACTCCTTTGAATCTGGCTGGGTCAAGGTCCCAGAGCTCAGGGACTCCCCAGATCACCCAGCAACTGTAGGTCAGAACTCCTTCCCCTTAATAGCTATGATATTTGGACAATTTCTTAAATTATTCAGTGCCTCAGTTTTCTTATCAGCAAATTAGGGATTTTTTTTTTAAAAAAGGTACCTATATGTTCACTCAGTAATCATCAGTGATGATTAGATTACTTATCACAAATCAAAACCACAAAGAGCTAGGACCTCACACATGTTAGAGTGGCTATTTCAAAAAGACAGGAAATAACAAGCACTGGCATGGATACGTCAAAAAGGGAGCGCTGGTGCACTACTAGTGGAAATGGAAACTAGTACAGCCACTACAGAAACCAGTATGGAGGTTCCTCAAAGAATTAAAAATAGAAATGCCATCTGATCCAGCAACTCCACTTCTGGGTGGAAGAAAATGAAATCACTATATATATTATATATTACATGTTACATATTATATGTCATATGTTATATACTATTTATATATTATATGTTATATATTATATATATATACACAATGGAATATTAGCTGCAAGACAGAAGAAAATCCTGCCATTTACAACAACATAGATGAACCTTGAGGGAATTATGCTAAGTACAATAAGTTAGAGAAAGACAACTACTGTATGTTTTCACTTTTATGTGGAACCTAAAGAAGCCAAACTCTTCAAAACAGAGAGTGGATTGATGGTTGCCGGGGATCAAGGGTGAGGGAAACGGGGAGATATTGACCAAACGATAAAACTTTCAGTTATAAGATGAATAAATTCTGAGGGTTTAATATACAGCATGGTGATTGTATTTTATAATACTGTATTATATACCTAGAAATTGCTAAGAAAGTAGATCTTAAATGTTCTTACCACCCATACACACACGCGTGCATAAACACACACACACAAATTGTACTAATGTGAAGTGATAGATGTGTTAACTCATATTATTGCAGTAATCCTTTTGCAATGTAACTTGTATCAAATCATCACATTGTACATCTTAAACTTACATGATGTTATGTGTCAATTAAGGGCCAATAAAGCTGGAAAAAGTATTTATGAATAAGTACATATCGATATCAAATGAGTTAACACATGCAAAAGACTTAGAACAGTGGCAGGCACTTAGTAAGTGCTAAGGGTGAGTTTATTGTTGTTATTCACTAAGCATTTGCTGATCATTCTGGAGCTGCAAAGGTCAACGGCTCTGGAATATGACTACCCAGGTTCACACGCCACCTCTGCTCATACCAACTGTGAGGCTTGGGCAAGCTACTTGACCTCTCTGCACCCGAGTTTTCTCATGTGCAGATGGAAATAGTAAAAGCACCTCCTTCCTAGGGTTGTTGCAAAGATAAAGTATATGCAATGCCCCTAGAATAGGGCCAGACAAAAAAAATAAATATGCAACTAATGTTTGTGATCACTGTCATCTTCATGATTGTTGCTGTGTGCCATGTGCCAGGGAGACAAAGGTAAATAAGAAACTTCAAGCATAGCCCTTCTCAGAGTTAAAAAGAAATTGCACATGTAAAACCCTTGATTTAAAGAGGTTGTACAGTGTCCAGTCATCCTTGAAGAGAAAGTACAAAAAAGGAAATCCTGTCAGTTAATATCTTCTGTATCTGGAGTCATTCTCTTGGCTTACAACAGTTATTTTTACTCTTTGCTTTAGGCCTCTCATTTGCTTAAAACTGATGGCTTGAAAAGGGATATTCACCGGGATCCCCTCCCCGAGCTGTCGGCTGCTGCTGTTCTTACAAGGATTTATCACTAGTCTTTCTCTGCTGCTTTTGACAGGCAAAGGAAGGGTCTTATGTGCTGTCTCATGTCCTGAGTTTGATAGACACATCCCCTAGAACAAGCAGCTTATGTTTTCTGATCTCAACATCATAAAAGCTATATTCTCTGGTCCAGCTAAGCCGAAACCTTTCAAATATGCACCAGATAAAACATAAAGACTCTTACTTGTGTAAGTAATTGCCAGATATACTACACAGAAAAGAATTCAATTTATGAAACAGGTACCAAATAGGAGTTACTAACATGTATCAGCATGGTTCCTAAGCACTGGCATATAAAGAATGGTATACAGAAATTTGGGGGACACAACCCTCAATTCCTGGGAACATCTGCTTGCTTCAGAGCACACATAGTAGTGGCTCTCCCTTGGATTTGGGCAGTGTTGAGAAAATAACTCTTATGAACAGAGACTGATACAAATAAAATGATAAAAATAGATATTTTTTGTATTATTTGTATCTATTAACATACACATTCACCGTAAGCTGGTAAAAATAATGGCTAAAAAGTCAGGAAATATATATATATATTTTTATTTCTAGGAGAGAGGGAGAGAGACAGCATGAGCAGGGGAGGGTCAGAGAGAGAGGGAGTCACAGACTGAAACAGGCTCCAGACTCTGAGCTGGCAGTCAGCACAGAGCCCGACGCGGGGCTCGAACCCACGAACCGCGAGATCATGACCTAAGCGAAAGTCGGACGCTTAACCGACTAAGCCACCCAGGCGCCCCTAAAAAGTCTGGAAATATTAAGTGTAAGTTGGAGTTTGAGATATACCTTTATTAGCCTCCTACAGTTACCATAACGAATTACTATGGACTTGATAGCTTAAAACAACAGAAACTTATTTTCTCAAAGTTCTGGAGGCCAGAAGTCTGAAATCAAAGTGTGGGCAGGGCCCTGCTCCCTCCGCTGGGTCTGGGGAGAATCCTTCCCACCTCCCCAGCTTCTGTGAGTCCAGGCTTTCCTTGCCCATAGCTGCATCCTGCCAACATCCACCTCCCTCTTCACCTGACATCCTCCCTGCCGTGGCTCTTATAAAGACTTGTGACTGGATTTGGGGCCCACCCATATAATCCAGAATGATCTCATCTTGAGGTCCTTAATTTTATTGTATCTACAAAGACCGTCTTTCCAAATAAGTTCACATTAACAACTTCTGGGGATTAAACTATGGATATGCCTTTTGGGGGAGATGATTGTGGGGAGGTCACGATTCAACTCACTATAATATCCAAAGGAAAACTCATCTGTAATTATAATTAAAAAGCAGTTAAAACATCCATCCTGTCAGTGACCCCAAAGGTACAAAAGAGTGGGCAGGAAAGAGCCTGTGAACACCACAGAGCAAAAAGCCCATCACCTGGACAAGGACATAACCCCAGCACCCATGGTCTCAAGTGCTGGATATTGGCTAGTTTTCAGATTACATCCATACAAGAGACTTTTTTTTTTAATGTTTTATTTATTTCTAGGAGAGAGAGAGAGAGAGACAGCATGAGCAGGGGAGGGTCAGAGAGAGAGGGAGATACAGACTCCGAAATAGGCTCCAGGCTCTGAGCTGGCAGTCAGCACAGAGCCCGACGCGGGGCTCGAACCCACGAACCGCGAGATCATGACCTAAGCGAAAGCCGGACGCTCAACCGACTAAGCCACCCAGGGGCCCCTTATACAAGAGACTTTTAAACACTGAGTCAACCACTGCGAATTGGAGCAGCTCATATATTACTCCCACCTCTGACTTCATGAAAAACACACACCTGCCTACCTGCCTGCTCATTAGAGAGACACTAGCAGAGCTGCATAGATGCATCTTACAGTCCATGGGAATCCCCAGCTCTTCAAGTATGATGCAAGAACTAGATTTTTGCATGTTTGCAAAACTAGAAGTTTGCATGTCCATTCCTCTTTCCCTCTGTGTTCCATGTCTCCTTTCTATTTATTTCTATACAAACTGGGAAAAGGAAAGGAAGAGACAATCCTCTAAGAGGCCCATACAATGTTTCATTCATTTGTGGCTCCTAAGAAATCATGGAAGACAAAATGGTGGTCTGTTCCAAAAAGAAAAAAAAAATAATAAATTATAGCTTTTGGAAAATCAAAACTAAACCTACAGGTAGTGACTCTTATCCCATGATGCAGGTAAAGAACATGGGATTTCGGAGGTTAGGTAACAAGAAACTGAGAAACTGGGAAGCAGACACAGTTCATTTGGTCCCAAATCCTTTACTTTGGGAACCAAGTTGACTATTTCTGAACTCCCCTTTCAGGTGTGTGAAGGTGTCAAGGCTGACTCTGGGGTGTCAGGAGGAAGAAGAGGAAGTATCATTCTTTGAGGCATCTGAAGCAGAGAGGGGGACACTCAGTGTAAGAAACGGGGTGGGGGGCTGGCTAAAGAGTGCTAAGCAATTAACAAAACTGGTGTCTTTACTCTAAGGGGAATTATTCCTTGAGCTTATTAAGAAAAGCCATATCATGGGGTCCAGAAGAAATAGCCCGGCAACGGGCCCCCTGGCTACCACGTGCTCTGAATTCCTGGCTTCAACCAGCAAGCAGTGCTGCTGCTCTTCAAAGAGAAGGGCTTTGGAGTCTTGCTTCCTGCTGCCTGATCACTCAGAGGGGAGGCCAATGTACCCAGGGGCTGGGTTGAGATACCATTGGGCACAAATAGATTTAACCCATGGTCCCCAGTAAGCTGGTGCCCAGGGACCAAATTCCTCTGCTCTTTGCAGATGTCCACCCCACAGCTTCTCCTCTCTCAGCAGCCAAACCCGAGCCAGCCAGGCCCCGAGTCACTTTTGAACAAATGCCATACTCTGTGCAGAAACCTATTCATCATGAAGCTAATGAAGCTTATGCTTCAGGGACCCCAAGTAGCAAGGGCCTCTCTCAAGGGGCTACAGGCAATTTATATCCCTGAGCTGTTATTATGTTTCTGTAAGATGACCCTCCAAATTGTAGATCCTTCTACAGATTTCAAAAACCTGAATCTTCCCCATCTTTTATGGCTTTTCCCATGGCAGTTATAATTTATAGAACATAGAATAGGGACTTAATAAATATAAGTCAGAACAATTAATAGAACACTTTTGATGTACCAACGCTAGTCACAGGTACAATCTTTGCCTTAGAGAAGCGCAAAGTATATTGGAGAAAGGAGACAGGAATAAAAGAAGCACCAAAAAAATGTAACCTCTGACTCAAATAAATGCTGCGCAGCTCCACTGTTATGGGAACAGACATTTGGAGGACGTGACCCAGGCGGAGAGGTTCAGAGGAAGCAACGGTGGACCTAGGATCTGAAGGAGGTAAGAATTAACTAGGTGGAAGGGAGAGGAGTGAGGAGAGAACTTTCCAGGCTGAGGACACAGTGCTGCCAAGGGAAAGCCAGTGTGTGTCCAAGGAACTGAGAGAAAGCCAGATCAGCAACCGCTCAGACAGCAAGAGGATCTTGGTATAAAATGAGTCCGGGAGGCAAACCAACCACACAGGGCCTCACTGGCCATGTGACGGTTTTCTCCCATTATGATAAGAATAGCAAGAAGTAATGAAGCATGTGTAGTCCGAGTGTGAGGGTGGGGGGCATGGATAAGAGGAATGGCATGAGCAAGTTACATGAAGTTCCAGAGACGGCCATGGAATCCAGCTGGTGGGAGGCAAGGGGGGGGCGGGGATTGGCTGAAGGCAAGAGGAGGGATTTCCTGTTATAACAGCAACTGTGCTCAAGCAATGGGAGCAGTGAGTTCATACGGGTCGCAGGTGCCCTCTGATGGCTTTGCTTCCCTGCTTTGAGTGGGAAGGTGAGAAGCAGGAAGTTGGCAGAAAAGGGGAGATCTGGAAGATTCTTGTGAGGAGTCAGCTCTCCAGATACCAAGCCACTTTGCAGGGGAGACCCCTGGGCCAGGCAAGGGGCTTGGATTTCCCAGACCTGCTAGGAGGTACCCTGAAGCTTGGATGCCCTCTCCCGTGGTGTTTCAATTCACACTAGTGTCACAGGAGGCCCTTGGTGTGAGCAGGAGGTTGCGGCAGGAGGACTTGAATTTAAATATCCAGGCAGTTTTCTGTCTCAGCAACGTGAATGCCTCTTTGAGGCAAATGATTCCTCTCTTCCGAGAAAACTACTAGCTTTCCTTGAGGAAAATTATAAAGCCACGCTAACGCGAAGACAGATGTTTTAGAAGCCCAGAGAAGTGCTTTCTCTGGCAATGGAACCTGATGTGTGCATCCTGTCGGCAGGTCCCAGGCTTTGGGCAGCAAGAAATGCCTCTTTGGTCTGTTTGGATTCGGGCAGCAGCGCGGCTGCAAGCTGTCACTTGTTCTTGGGGGAGATGTTTGCGTTTTTATGGGCATTTTTATTCTGACTCAGGAGGTCAAACTAATACATGTAAAGCGATTGGCAAGCTGTCCATGTCACGCAGTGATTGAAGTTCAGAAGAGAGAAAGAAGAGGAAACAGGACAAAGGTTGCAGCCATCCGGGAAATTTCTAAGGAGGCGGTACTTGAATGAGGTCATGAAGAACAGAGAGGGCTGGGGGCGTGTCGGGGAAGGATGGGGCATCCTCAGGAAGGAAGCAGCTTGATTTCTCAGCATGCTGGTCTGGCTCCATCACTTACTGGCTGCGTGGCTTTGAAAAAAATTAATGCTTTGGGCTTCCTTGTCCTTAATTGTGATGAGAGCATGTTAGTACCTGCATGTAAGGCTGTACTGAGGATTCAATGATGTAATTCTTAACATTGTTTTTACCGTAGCACCTAGGCCATATGAAGTAACCCATAAAGATTACCAGTATTGTTTTAGAGTTTGTTATTGTTATATGTTAGAACAGTAACATGTCAACCATTCTCGTGTTCCAAAGCAAATTTTGAGAACACCAAGCAGGACTTACCAAGCAGGTGTAAAGAAACACTTGGCAACAGCTCAGCCCTCCCCCACATACATGATATAAAAGGATCATGAGCAGAAATGACAGGGAAAGAGGGTCTCTTTTCAGAGAGTTGTGGGCATGGTCTGGTCTACTCTCTCAGGGGTAAGTCATCCCTCACTTCAAGCTGGGGGAACGTACTTCATAAGCACCACTTGGAGAGTTCATAAGTGTCCCCTTGATGGGGGACTCAGGACTATGGTGTCTGATTCACTCCTGAGAAACACAGAGAACAGACTGTCCTTTTCTGGTGGTAGAGGGGAAAAGGCACCATTAGAATAGCAGGCATCCGGAAAGGTTGTTGGGGAAGAGACATGAGTGTTTCCTGTTGACCACATCCCGGCCACATGAAAAAGAACTAGCAAGAGGGCTCGAAATGGTCACTCATAATGACGACCTCAGAAAACTACATTTGAAATGCCTAAGATCCAAGGAAGGAGCCCTAAAGGACCAATGAGAACAAACATTCACCATATCAAGGGAAAAATGGGTAAGGAACTGCTAGTCAAGGTATGTGTTGAGGGGTTGGGAAGAGGGTCTGTGGGAAGGAGGAGGAATTCTTTGGGGGAAGAAAGAACAGGAAAGCAACCCCATAAGAGGAAGAATCAGCTGTTGATTGCCAAGCCCAAGGAAGGCAAAGGCCAACTCACACAGACTTAGTTAAATGCATCAGTGTATTAGTTCCCTACAGCTGTTAAAGAAAATCATCACACATTTGGTGACTTTGAACAACACAAACTTATTTATTGTTTTACAGTTTATAAAAGTCAGAAATCTGAAATAGGTCTCAATGGGCTAAAGTCAGGGTGTCAGCAGGACTGTGTTCCTTTCTAGAAGCTCTAGGAAAGAGTCTAGAGTGTTCTTGCTCTATTCCAGCTTCTAGAGACCACCCCCATTCACAGGCTTGTGACTTCCCTCTACCCTCAAAGGTAGCAAAGGCAAGTTTTCCTCATGTCATATCACTTGGAGTCTCCCTTCTGCCTTTCTTTTCCTCTTATAAGAACCCTTGTGTTACATTGAGCCCACCTGAATAATTCAAGATAATCTCCTCCATTTCAAGGTCAGATGATTAGCAACCTCAATTCCAGCTATAACCTATTCACAGGCTCCAGGGAGTAGTACGAGAATGTCTTTGGGGCACCATTAATGTGACCACTACAGTCAGTAAGAATTTTCCCACTTTTTAGCTCCCTGTTGGCCTTAAATTCAACCCCAGACCAGCCAGAGATAGCCTGGCAAAGTGTTAGAGGCTGGGAAACACAAAAGGGGCAAATGTGTGTCTGTGTATTCACGGCACCAACACAGTCCCCGCAACAGCATGAGTAATAAAATGAAATCATTACCCAGCGAATGTATGCATTCACATCGCACAGTACTTGGGGGTTGAGTATGATTCCTGGAGGAAGCAGCCCCCTTAGACGCTCCCAGCCAGATTCACCATCTCCAGTCAGGGAAGCCCCTTTGCCAAAACTGAAACTCTGCCTTATTCCCCTTTAAATTATAATTATTGCTTTCACCCCAAACTCCATAATTGTGTAATTATACCTTATAACATATGGTGCACACGGCTCCCTGAAAAGAGGGCCCCATCAAAATTTATAAAGCGAGAGTTTGTAGCTCTCATTTTAAATGGGCTTAACCGCTCAAATTAGAGCTGTTGTTCTATTCCAGAGAGAGAGAAGAGTGTACAGGAATTCCAAGAACAAGCAGGGCAGGGATACCCTCCAGCCATTGTCAGGTGCAATCTCTGTTCCACCAGAATGGAAGGTGAGACTGAGGCATACAGGCTCCTAAAAGAGGAAAGTGAACATGTCAGCTGATCAGAGCCAACTTTTGATTTTTCACAGAAGAAACGGGGGAATAGGGCAACATGAAAGACTGAGAGCCGAATACAGAGAAGCAATAAGGTGCTTCCTGAGTGAAGAGACCAAGCCCCCTTGTTAGAGTGAGGGGTGGGAAAGTCAGCGCCTGTGGTCAGCAGTCCCACCAAAATGGCCATCCCACTGCAGGGGCTCAGGAACCTTCAAAAGGAATCATGATGCTAACTGGATAGTCTCCATGTGTTAGGAGTATCCAGGGCAATAATCAGTGAGGGTTAACCAGAACAGGGAGGGCAGGTGAGAGCTGTGGGCTCTCATGTAGTCCAGGGAGGCTCAGCAGACCTTCTGGTGGCCAGGAGTTCTCCATCAAAAGCAACTGCCCCAGGCTCACCAAACAGTCTTCTGATTACCAATTTGGCTCATGGATTTGAGGAAGGAGTTTGGAATAATCCAGGACTTAATAATTAATCATCTCCTCTGTACTTTAATAAACTTTTGTTTTGGTTTGGACATCTGGTCTTAGAACAGCCTGAGTCATTGTCTGATGATGACTCTGGGCTTTCACAAGTGCCCCATACTGTGGCCATCCACTCAGGGCCATCCAGGCAGCTACTCACAGCTCTTTCTGAATTTTAATCTTTGTCCTTTGCTCCTTGATTTATATATCATTGAGAAATATTATATCCTGGGGCACCTGGCTCAGTCGATTAAGCGTCTGACTCTTAATTTTGGCTCAGGTCACAATCTCAGGGTCATGAGATTGAGCCCCGCATCAGGATCCGCATCGAGGATGGAACCTGCTTAAGATTCTCTCTCTGTCCTCTGCCCCTCTCCTCCACTCACGTGTTCTCTCTCTCTCTCTCTCTCACTTTCTCTCTCTCTCTCTCAAAAAACAAATATAATAAAATTAAAATTAAATAAGAAATATTACTATCCTGGAATAACCACACATTCACATCTATTCACCCCTCATGGTAAACTCCTGCTCATCCTTCAAGGCCCAACTTATTGCTGTACCTCTGAGAAGTTGTTGTCGTTCTTGTTTTTTTTCTGGCTTATCCAGTTCTACTGGGGTGGGGGGTGAGGAGCATGGAGGAAATAAATCATAGAATAATTGATGAACTCTTAGAGATCCACTGGTTTTTTTAACCTGTTTACACGAAGGACACTTGTTCAAGCAAATGTTGATATGGAAGCCAACATGTAAAACATGAAAACATACAAATTGGATGAGCTCTGGAAAAAAGAGGGATAGGAGGCTAGTAATCATTTCCTGGGCTTCCACAATGCATGCCCATCACAATGAAATTCTAATCCCATAGTTTGAAAACCACATATCCAGTCCAATTGCATTTCACAAATGAGGAAACTGATATGGAATTCAATGTCAGGAAATGGCTGACACAATTATTTCATGGGATTCCCCAAAACCAGAGATGACAATAATAACATGATATTAGTACTGCCCCTTCCCGACCTTGGCAGGCACAACTTATCAAGCTCAAGTGCAGCCTCAGATTCCTTCTCTAGGCACCATTTGAATAAACTGCTAACATTTAACTAGAGTTGACATGTAAGATTAATTTATTTACCATTTCTATTCTAAATAATAATTTTTTCTGTCCTAAATGTTAACACATACTATTTTATAACCATCCCATTATCAACCAAAGTCATGAATATTTAAAGCTGTAGAAAAGGCTTTAATAGGATAACATAAGCCAATAGAAATCTCTTTTTCTTTTACATTTAATTAATGGCCTTACACTACACATTTTGGGAAATGACCTTCCAAATCTAGTAATATAAAGCAAATAATTACTATCTGATTACATTTTCTTTACTAGATTAAAATGTAAAACTAAAGGTGCTCGATCTATTTCTCGGTGGTGGTAGCCAACATCAACACAAAAATAAAAAGTTGGGAGGGCACCCTTGTTTTTTAACTCTCTAGGGTTTGATTGATTCAAGCTTGATGTGAAAAAAATAAAACATTCCAAAGTCTAATCCGGGCTTAGCCTTTATGGTTTTTAAAATATTCAGCTCTTGGGGCACTTGGGTGGCTCAGTTGGTTAAGCATCTGACTCTTGATTCCAGCTCAGGTCATGATTTCAAAGTTCATGGGATTGAGCCTCATATCAGCCTCTGTGATGACAGTGTAAAGCCTGCTTGGGATCCCCTCTCTCTCTCTCTCTATCTCTCTCTCTCTCTCTCTCCCCTCCCCTACTCATACTTGCTCAATCTCTCTAAATAAAAAACAAACTTTTTAAAAAAATAAAATAAAATATTCAGCTTTTTCTTATTAAGAATTACCTTTGGGGGCTCCTGGGTGGCTCAGTCAGTTAAGCGTCCAACTCTTGATTTTGGCTATGTCATGATCTCACAGTCCATGAGATAGAGCTTCATGTTGAGCTCAGTGCTGACATGCAGGACTTGCCTGAGATTCTCTCTCTCTCCCAGTCTCTCTTCCCCTTATACTCATGTGCATGCTCACTCTCCCTTTCTCTCTCAAAATAAATAAAATAAACTTAAAACCAAAAACAAAGTTGCCTTTGTGGGGAAAGAAGTTTTATGCATCAGCAGAGCTGATTCAAACCTATTGGCTGTGTACAAGACATAGGTAGGCTTGAAGACCCAGCGTACAGTCAGTCACCTGCTGGTTCTGAGATCCAGTCTTTCTCTTTAGGTTCCTGTGATTGGGTTCAGAACATGCTACTCCAAAATATAGCATCTTGGCATATTAAATATCTTAAGTTGAAGGAATTTTTTTATAATGGCAGAAGCAGGAATTTCACTCTGACCTCTCCCACCATCCACTGTCCTTCTTCCCTGAAACAAATCATAAAATTCTTTTGGAAAAAGTATATGGCCTGTACAAGAAGGGAAGACATTCTTATCACCAGAGATGGGAATTTGGGGCCAAGAAATCTGTACAAACTTTGTTAAGTTAACCCTTACCTTCCTGGTTACTTCTTCACCATTTACTACCTCCAGCCTAATCCCTTTATCTTATCAATTCTCCACAAATATGTGTTTTTTGTCTAACAGATATTAAAGTCTCCTGCTCTGGTCACTTCTCCAGACCTCTTTTTTCTTGTGAGGGCTCCCATGGATGTGTAAATATACACTAAAATTTGAATGTTTTTCTCCTCTTGATCTATCTTTGTCAGTTTCATTTTCAGATGCCAGCAGGGACCTTAAGAGGGTCGAGGAAAAATTTTCCTCCCCTATACCTGCCTATAGGCTCTTAAAGCAGAAAAAGCCTTTCCTTTTGGAAGAACACGGGGGAAAGTCTTTGCCCTTCTCCCTGCGCCCTTACTCCTCTTCCGCATAACGAGGGGTCATTTATCTGCTTAGGCTGGTTGGGATGGAGCACTTAGGCCCACCAGCCAAGCTCCAAGTCTCCACCCATCTCTCTCCATCTTTCCCACTCTCTGGCCTGTTTTCACATTAACTGTAAACTAGCCCCCTTCCTCCATGCAGTCATCCAGTGAGAGTCTTCCTGTGTTTGGGTTGTGGGTTCAATGGGAGGTGGAGAAGAGACCAGGGTGAGAATGGAGGGGAAGCCCATTTGGGCCTCAAGTTCACTTCTCAATGTCCAGTCCTACAACTGACAGACTCTGATATCTTTGTGACTCTGAGTTGTAGAATTGGAAGGACAAAGCCAACATATATTCTCTTCAAGAACCCCAGCGATGCCCCAGATGAGGCTCTGGGCACATTGTATTTGTGCACGTATATGCATGTTAGTACATGTCTCCTTGTTCGTCCTGGTTCCAGACACACCAGAAAACTTCCAAACATCTGCTCAGGCAAATTTTAAGTGGTCTTTAAGATAAGTAAGGCTCAACCAAGTGGGAAAACTTCCATTGTTCAAAAAAAAGAGGTTCTGTGATGGGATTCTCCATCACCTCCACCCCTCCACTGTGCCACTGTGCTGCAAGCACCTGCCCCGTACACAGGTTCATGGAGCTTTGCCAGGATCACTTTACTACAAGTCACACACCAGTTGTCTTCTCTCCAACAGTAGAGTAGGGTCAGTGTCCTGGGTCCCTCATAGGACTAGATAGTGAAACTAAAAGTTTCACTAAAAGTGAAGCTTCTGCCCTCCCATCCCTGTCACTTCCACACTCTCTTTGTGTGTCTCTTTGTCTAACCATTACTAGGAGTGACCATGAAATACCTGAGCCCCCTGCAGCTGACCACAGTTAGACAAGACATGCCTTTTCCTTCTCTGGGTTTACAGTCCAGCAAACCTTCCTGACATTTGTCTCAATTCCTAGCAGCAAATCCATTTTCTGGCTTAAATCATGAGCCTTCAAAAGACTGATTTCTTGGAGACTGATACGAAGCTCTGATTAGCTACTACATATATTGATATTTTTGGTAAGGAATATGGGAGGAGTTTCAAATCCTTGGATTATCTCTGAAATCAGAATACACACCCTATTGTCACTGTTTAAGGGCTAAAGCACCTACAAACTTATAATAAACTTTCCTCCAAAAGCCTGCTTGTCAAGGAGTTTGACTTGAGCCTTAATTCATAAATGTCTCTGGGACCTTGGAAATCTTTATGGAAAAAAATTTTATTTCTGTTTTTAATAACTTGCTAATAAATATAACTATAAAAAGAAATATATCCATATGATAATACAAATTCAAATATTACTATACTGGCTCAAAAGTTAAAAAATAAGTTTCCCTGAGGTGCCTGGGTGGCTCAGTTGGTTGAGTGTCTGACTCTTGGTTTTAGCTCCAGTCATGATCTCATGGTTCATGGGTTCAAGACTCACATCAGGTTCCATGCTGATAGTGTGGAGCCTGCTTGGGATTCTCTCTCTCTCTCTCTCTCTCTCAAAATAAATAAATAAACTTAAAAACAACTAAGTTTTCCTTAGTTTTCCTTCCCCCTCTGCAACCAAGAGTTCCATTTCTCAGAGGTAATACCCCTTTTATGTAACTCTTTTTTTAAGTTTATTTATTTATTTGAGAGAGAAAGGAAGAGAGAGAGGGAAAGAGAGTGAGAACATGCACAAATGGGGAAGGGGAAGAGAGAGAACAATAGAGAAAAAGAATCCAAAGCAGGCTTCATGCTATCAGTGTGGAGCCCAATGCAGGGCTCCATCCCACAGCCATGCACAAGTTCATGACCTGAACTGAAATCAAGAGTCAGACACTTAACCAAATGAGCCACCCAGGTGCCCCTGTGTTATTCTTATGGGCTTACTTCCACAATACTAAGTAAGTGCATAGACTTTATTTTTTAGTTTGCTAACTTTAAGCATGATATATTGACTCTCTGCAATGAAAATGAGAGATTGAGTTCATTTATGCTGCCTCTAATACTATGTCTTCTGTACTTCTGCCAGTCATATGTTTTATTCTCTAATTTATATTCACAAACCTTACTTATGCATTTTGAGTCTTCAAACCATTGTCTTTACACAATATCTTGGCCCATTCACTTTAGACAATACGTGACAACGAGGGAATAGGGCCCCCATATTTGCCTTAGTGTCTCCTCACATCCTCCCAATCATTGTCTTCCTTCCCCCTCAGTCCCACATGTCATTAACTTTATACAGTCAATGTCAAGGTTTATAACATGTGCATCAATGTTAAAATAAATCTAAGAGTTTCATGCTTTATTTATTGTCTAAAAGCTTTCTGTCTTACTTGACTGCCCCCATCCTGGACCTTCTGCTAGACAGAGAAGACTTTGGTCATGACTTTTATTTTTGTCTTCTCCCGTCTGTGTTACTAGTCTGCCAATTTCTTCAATTCCTGGGATATATGAGGCCAGGAAAAAAAAGGGGGTCTCGAGGTCCTTCATTGGCCTACTTTCTTTTCTTCAGCTTTCAACGTCTTCTTATGTTTGTTTTACATTTAATGTCTAAGATTTTTAGTTGTACTTAGTAGGAAGAGTGAAAAGTATGTCTACTCCATTTTCTGAGAAATAGAAGTCTGAATTCCTTTGTAACTTTTCCAGAATATATATATTTTTTCATATTATCTCTCTGGGTAGTAAAACCCCTGAATCCTCACATGTCAAAAAATGTCTTTACTTTGTCCTCACTAGATACATAGTTTATCATGAGAATATAAAGACTTCTAGGTTCAAGGACTTCTGGTTTTAGCTCTAAGATGTAAAGAGCTTGGAAGCTGTCATCCTTCTCTTTACAATCATAAAGAGCTGAAAAGCCTGAAAATCAATGACTTGTCATGGGCCCATCAGACAACTGAGGTTTCAGAGTAAACCACAACCTAAAATCTAAAGAGATGGGTGAATCCAGAGAGCCATTGCAGGGATCTGTTTACCTGCAACAGAAGCCACCGGAGCCATAAACTGATAGAAACACTTAAATGGTAATTTCACAAATTGCCAGAGGCTAGATGCACTAGCATCAGAGTGAGCAACTCCTAGGGACCATAGCCTTAGGGATGCCCCCACACATTCTTGGGGTTTTCCTCTTGGAGCTCTATTAGATTCTCATGGTGAAGATCTAAGAAAGATCCCCTAAAGGCTCTGACAGGAAGAGGGGAAAGAGAGCCATTGTCAATGTTTTCCATAGCAAAAGCCAGGAGAAAAGACTTCCAGAGACATATCCCACTTGGGGGTAAGACATTTTCCCACTCCAACCATCCTATTTCAGCTAGTCAGGAATGGGGAGGGGGGCATGAGAGGTCAGGAAACACTCACCAAGGTCACAGCCCTGTGACACAAGCCTGCAAAAAACTGAGATTTAACCATAAGATTACAAAATGCTTCCCTCCCACATACCTGACCACCAGACCAGAAGGGATCAGTATAGAGGATTGCAACTGAAAGAGTTGCAAGACGCAGACTCTGAAGTACTTAGAGAAGCCCAAAGCCCATAGAGGAGATAAAAACAAGGTCACTAAAGGAATTTGAAGTTTCTGACACCTGGATCTACAGCAAACATTAAACAACCCAATGCCTTGTCAAGTTAGCATAAACTATCACTAAAGGCCTATTTGCCTCGGTTTCTATTAACCAACACCTTGGGCTTTCAGCCAAAAAGTACATGGCATGCTGTAAAAGAAAACAAAAACAGTCTTGAAGAGATAAAGCAAGCATCAGAACCAGACTCCGATATGACAGATATTGGAATTACATAGGAGATTGAAAATCACGATGATTAATGTTAAGGGCTCTAATGGGAAAAGTAGACAACTTGCAAGAAGAGATAGATGGGTAATGTAAGCAAGAGTGACTAAGCATGTTCTCATGTTCTCCTTGAATAATTATTAATGGTGCCTCCTTTTTACCTTCAAACCTGAGCTGGAGTAGGTAACAAAACACATGGGCATCTATTGACATGTCACCCTAACAGACATCAGATGTTGATTTCTGCAAACATTTAATGCCATTTTCCTTTTTTGAAAGCTCCTTGAAGAATAGATACTCTACTGCTGCTGATTTGGGTTCTTTTAGTTTGCTTTTAGCAAAAATTTGAAACTTTCCAGGTGTCTTGACTCTCCATCATAGCTATGACAGAATGTTTCCTAACTGGTAGAAATCAAATTGTTTGTGATTTCAAATTTTCATTCAAAAGTCTTAACAGTCCCTAAATGAAGCCATCAATAATCTAAAGGTCATTTTTCTAAAAGGCATAAAAACTAGGAACACAAGTTATAGAAGATAATACTAGGATTGTTTGCCCATCCTCCTTTATCTGGTAACCTCCTTGCTCCCACCCCCACTGTGAATGTAGCCATTTTGTAAACAACACCCTACCCACTGGCCACAGTTCATTGGTCCAGGGGCAGATACTTGCCACAGTCTGAGCCAATCAGAGCCAATCAGAGTCCTTCTCAGGAATGTATTAATTAGATATCAAAGAGAATCCATGATTCTCTGGATAGGGAAGGCCCTAAAATGTAAAGCTTTGGAATTGTTGGTGGCTGTTCTCCAATCTGGTGGAGAAAGAGGGAGAGAGAAGGAAAAGAAAGAGAGAAAGAGACAGAAAAGAATGAAGCCAATGACAGAAGGAAGCAAAATTCAGAGGCAATGAGAAAGCCCTAATGTCATCTGAATACCTGTTTGTAGTCACTTCTAAGGCTAGTGGTCTCCTTATCTTTCCTGATGCCTCATTGTTCCCCTCTTCCCCCAAATACCCAGATTCCTGCCAATAAATTTCCTTTTCTTCCGTAAGTAGAATGAGATTGCTTTCTGTCACCTTTGGGTTGAGGAGTCCTAACTAATACAAGAGGTTAATGTATGTGTCCCATTTAAGAAGGATCTTATGACAGGAAGTTCACAGAGAAGCTACACAGTTAAAAGCCTTTACTTTTAAGCTGAGATGCCCTGGAGCAATCTGCTGCAATTTCTCTACTTACCATTTAAGAATCTAAAGGCAATTTTTTTATATCCTCTCCTCGCTTGCTGTTTCTCTAGAGTCATTCAACCACCCTTATCCTTTCAGCCATTTCCATTAAGGAAAATAGCACAGACTTTTAAAGAAAAGGTTGTTTGGCCTCATAATCCCCCTGATTAAAAATCTCTCTCTTTTTTTTTTTTCCCGTGTAAGCCATTTCCAGTACTTACTTTTAAAGCATCAAGGCCTGACTTTGAAGCTCATGAATCCATACAAAGGGTCTTTGTTATGGGCTGAATTGAGCCTCTCCTCACACATTCATATGTTGAAGCCTTAACCCCCAGTGCCTCAGAATGTGACAGTATTTGGAGACAGGGTCTTTAAAGAGGTGATTAAGTTAAAATGAGGTCACTCACTGTGGACCCTTAATCCAATATGACTGGTATCTTTGTAAGAGTAGAAAATAAGGGCACAAAAATGTACAAAAGGAAGACGATGTAAAGACACAGTGAGTAGGTGGCCTCATATATGACAAGGAGCAAGGCTTCCAAAGAAACCAACTCTGCCAATATCCTTTAAATTTTTTAATGTTTATTTATTTTTGAGAGAGAGAGAGAGACAGAGCTGAGCAGGGGAGGGGCAGAGAGAGAGAGAGAGAGAGAGGGAGACACAGAATCAGAAACAGGCTCCAGGCTCTAAACTGACAGCACAGAGCCCGACAAGGGTCTCAAACTCACAAACCATGAGATCATGACCTGAGCTGAAGTTGGACACTTCACTGACTGAGCCACTCAGGCACCCTGTCAACATCTTGATCTGAGACTTTCAGCTTCCAGAACTGTAGAAAAATAAATTCTGTTATTAAGCCACCCGATCTGTGGTAGTTTGTTACGACAGCCTTAGCAAACCTAATACCATCTGTATTAGTCAGTGTTCTCCAGAGAAACAGAAGCAATAGGAAAGATAGATGGATAGATAGATAAGGAATTGGATCATGTTATTATGAAGGCCAACAAATCTCATGATCTGCATGCAATCAGCAAGCTTAAGACCCAAGATAGCCAATGATGTAATTCTGGGCTGAATGCTCGGCTGAATACCAACAGATTTGAGACCCAGGAAGAGCTGATGTTTCAGTTCAAGTCCAAAGGCAGGAAAAAAACCAATGTCCCATCTCAAAGGCAGTCAGGCAGGAGGATTGCTCTCTTATTTGTGGAAGGGTCAGCTTTTTTGGCCTTTAACTGATTGGATGAGGCCCACCCACACTGGGGAGGGCAATCTGCTTTACTTAGTCTACCAACTTAAATGTTAACCTCACTCAGAAATACCCTCATGGACACACCCAGAATAATGTCTGACCAAATGCCTGGGCACCAGTCAAGTTGACACATAAAATTAACCATCACACTGTCTTCTAAAATGAGATCTATAACTTAGCCACCTAATCTCCTAAATTATTGAAACCAAGACCCACCTATGCTCTCTACAAGCATATTAGCCATCATTTAGATAGTAATCATCTGATATCTCAATGATCCATTGATTCGGCCACATAAAGCTTCAATTAAAACTGTCCTGCCTGCCAGTAACTTTAATTTCCAAGTCAGGTATGCATCAGGATGCATCAAAGACAACAAACCTCTCGGGGAACTTTCATGTAAGAGCAGTACATGGAGGCACTTCACTTTTTAAGACCACCTTCACTCTCCCCTAATCCAGTGCATTTTATGAGAAATAAAAGGAGATTTTATATTAAAGTTTGCTTTCAGCAACCTGGTATGTGCCTTAAAGAGGCGATTGGCAAATCTGTTATCCGTCCCACCCACCTCTGTGGCTTGTCAGCCCTCTGCCAATTCAGCTTATCCTGCTTATTTTTGGCAACCAGCTCCCTTCAATGTTGACGTGGATTAGGATACTGGCTAATTATCAATTGCAGCCCATGAAATGTGGTTGATTGGGTTGTAATATGTGGAACTGGATCAAGAAAGCTTTCCGTAGGAACTTGGTGAATTATCAGAAAATTACACTAGTGCCTTACAAGTGAAAAGTGCCAGAAAGTTGAATAGCGTGGAAAAAGAGAGAATCAGCATCCTCTCTTAGATGTGTTTCCTTCCTCCTGTTAAGCTTGCTGAACTTCTTTCACCCCAAATATCAAACCACTTACTCTTTCATCCTCAAGTGCTTACTCTTTGAAACTTCTTTAGGGATAAGAACATTTTCAGTTGTTAAGAGATAACCATTTTGTTTTCACGTTCAACACAAGAATATTCAATACTGAAATACCTGGGTAAGTGCAAAATCATTTAAATATAAATGTCAGACAAATATAAGCAGAGCTTATATGCAGAACTCCGAGAAAAAATAGAAAGGATCATTGAAGACTCCATTTGCTCATCCAAAGGATCTTCACAGAAACAACATGATTTGGGCAAAACTTTATCCCAGTCTTGTGAATGTTTTGATATGTAGGTCGATCATGCATCCAGGTTTGCCTGGGACATTCTTGGCTTCCTCATGTTCTCCCATTGTAACTATTAATAGCACCTCACTTCCCTCTCAAAAGCGTCCTGACTTGGATGATAAAAATATTTGGTGGCCTTATTGATGTGTCTCCCTGTAATGGAGCCCTTGTGGATATAAGCTTTCAAGCAAAAGAATAACCTTCCTACTGGGAACTTGAGTCTCACCATAGATCAGGCCCACTGGCTGGCCCTTTCTAGCTCTTCATAGGCCAGATTTAGCCAGTTTTAGCAAGACAGCACCAAGAACTATTTGGTGACCCAGCTCAATATCTGACATGGAAAGAGCATGGAACCCTGGAAGCTCCTCCTCCATCTTCTCAGGGTAGCATCCAGGGTACCACATTGCATTTAACATGTATCTTTAGGTTCTTCCTGGCAGTGATAGTCTCACAGACTTTCTTTGCTTTTGCTGACCTTGGCAGTTTTGCATAGTGCTAAGCATGTGGTTCATAGAATGTCCCTCAACTGGAGTCTGCTTGATGTTTTTCTCATGATTAGACTGGGGTTATAGGCATTTAGGAGGAAGACCACAGAGGTAAAGTGACAGTTTTCTTGCATCTTGGCTACTAACATGACTTATCACTGTCAATGTTGCCCTTGGCCACCTGGCTGAGGTACTCTTTGTCAAGTTTACTTACTGTAAAATCATTCTTTTTCCCCCCATTTCCATCTTGTGCTCTTTGGAAGGAAGTCACGATGCACAGCCTGCATTTAAGGAGTGGGGAGTTGTACTCCTCCTTCTTGAGGACAAGGAATCTACATAAATTATTTTTTAGTCTTCTGTACAGGTTTTTTCTTCTCCAGTTATTTCATTATTCAATCATTTATGTCAATATGGACTCATGGATATTTATTTTATACTTTGAGTTATAATACAAAACTATTTTATTTTCTTATTCATATTGTTCCAGATTGGGCCATGGTAAGTTCTTTCTATTGGCTACTGTGTCTCCTTGACATATTCCCATCATTGTGGTGGGGATGCATTTGGTTTTTAATTTGTTTTGTTTTTGCTTTTTAGCATGTCCTGACTTTCTAACACTACAAGATGATCCAGGCTCATCCTGCCAATTTCCTTCCCAGATCTAGAATCAGCCATTTCTCCAAAGAGCCCTGGGTCCCTTTCCTGGAAAGTCATACTTGAAATTAAGGTCTGAGCTTAGATATGTGCTAACTTCAGATACACCCAAACCCAACCTAATTGTGAAGAAGGCTTTATATATAAGCCTATTTCTTGCACATAACAAATAGACAAACCAATTTTCCCCATCTTATTTACAGATACAAAACAGTTTTGGCCTTTTTATAAGAATGCTTATATCCTAGCTCCTACTGATTGGATAACATTGGTGAGGTAAATAAAATTAAAATGATAATAATAATAGTAATGGTTATAGCTATGAGGAAGACATTAAGCTAAATACTGTACAGACATTATCTCATTATATCCTAATGGGATCTTTGAGACATAGGCACTATTATTATGCCATTTTGTAGATGATGAAAGTGGTATTGCCCTGCCCTTGATTGTCATTCTGAGAACTACACGAGAAATCACTTGTAAACCCCCTAGCACAGAGCATGTAGAAGTTGCTCAATAAATCATTATTTTCTCACTTCTTTGCCTCTAGATAAAAAGAAAATGGGCAAACTTCAGTAAGACATTAGCTGTAAAAGTTCAGCTCATGGTTTGCGAGATGAAAAATATAGGGGTCATATTAGCTCATTTGTTTTCTTTGTTGCTATATAAATGTGATCTGACTCATAAAGGCTGAAAATCAACCTCCTTTGTGAAAGATTTCAAACAAAATGAAGATATATTTCTCTTATAGTCCAGTCTGTTTACAGTTGTCCTTTATATAATCCAAATTCCCAGACACCAGTAGAACCCACATAACATTTTTTGAGATCTTTAAGTAGTCTAAGATACTTTTCTAAAACTTTAATGTTTGAAATTAAGATGGAGAAAACATTAAATAAATCCACCACACCACCTCAGCTTAAACACTATTGAAATTGTACAAAGTTACCAAATACTTAAATAACATGCAGAATAGTTCTGACAGCTTTGGCTCTCCAAGGGAGTAATTTCACTACTGTGATCAATCTTGGGCAAAGAGATTGGACCACAAGCAAATTTGCAGGCTTTCTTAGAACAGAATATTCTAAAGAGTAAAAGTCTTCTTTTCGATCTTAGTTGTCTTTTCCAACCATTCCCCCCTTGATATCTTAGGAAGATGAAAATTGAGGGTTGCAGGCTAAACCAAGGACATGCATCATGTCAGTAGCAAAAGTGGCATCAGAATTTCAACCATCTCTGAAAACACTCTCACAGCCCCTGTGCTGGCCCCACCACAGGAAGCTTTATTCACAGCAGATCCATGTCCAAACCTCTAAGGGCGACATGCTACACTTGCCTTCCTTTCTGACACTCCAGATAATCTCTGACAGCCAGGTGTAAGACCTACCTGCTCTGAAAAGTCATCCCCTTGGGCAGTCTGCTCTCAGTCTTAGACTCCCCAGATTTTGCTCCTTGAACCAATCTCTGGGACTTCCCCTTACACAGATGGACACCCAGTGTCCCTGGCTGAATTATGAGCTCTCCCAGGCTTGTTGTTATCTTTTAGTTCTCTCTCCTGCTAAGCCTAGCCCAGATGGCCTCGATAACTATTTCTGAGTTCTTCTCATTGATTGATTATACCTGGGGTGATAGCCTTGGTCTTTAGAGGTAAAAACCAGAGCAACGATGTCTTCCACCCTAACTGTGGGCTGGCAGGAGGCTCAGTGGGTACCTGCCCTCAGCAAAGGTTTTCTAGAGCTCCAAGAATGTTCCTTTGATCAGATTCCTCTGCAAGGGAATAATGGAGCTTAAAACTTTTTTTTCAACAAAAGGGCATAAAAAGTGAATTTAAAAGCAAATGGGCCAAGGATTTTCCCTAGGAAGTCTTTCAATTTCACACATAGCAAATTCCTATGGTATGGGCCTATTAGAAATGCTTTTTTAGTGTCTTTATGCATATTTATTATGTTCCTCTACGGCTCTATTACTGCTTAATTTGACACCAAGCCTCCAAAGCCACATCTTCTTTCTTCTCAAACTATTAAAAAGGGGCAAAATATTTTAATCATGAAGCTCTGTATAATTTAGAGATTATCTGCTGTCTGCGTGAGTTACAGCAATAATCAAAGGGAGGCTGGGGATTTGTAAAAACTACGGCCCTAATTTCTTGACAGGTGTTCTGTTTGGTATGGAATTAACCTCTTTTCACATGTTCTATATACATAAGAGCAAATCATTAAATATATCCTCAGTACACATAGACAAGAGACAGAATCTACTAGGTGAGAACTACCCACCACCACCACAAGCCAGGTTCTATTATTCACTGATGAAAGGAAATAAATGATGGGCGATTCTATCGCTGCACAGTCTGAATGTGATTGAACAGCCCATCTGGTAGCCCTGGGGGGACCAGGAGTTTTGATCCAGCTATTGGTTACATTCCCCACTGGAGCCAAACAGAAGATTGGGGTTGGCTACTGGGACCCACACTACTTGTCAGTACCAACCAGTTTAGTGCAGTGATTAAATACATAGCACCCAGAGTCAGACAGAACTGGGCTTGAATCCTGGAGCCACTACTTGCTAGCTATGTGTCCTCTGGAAAGTTACATGACCCTGCAGAAGTCCAGTCTCCTCATTTCTATCACACTGACATTCATCTCAGCTGCCCATAGGGTGCTGTGAATGAGGTAATGTGTGGACAGCACACAGCACCGTACCTGCCAAATAGTAATTGCTCAATTAATAACACTGCTTCTCTGGCAACCTGATTAGTATCTTTTTTTCCATTCATTGTTTGCTTATTCACTCAACAAATACATTTTTGAGCCAGATACAAAGTACCAGGTAGTGACTATACTGGTGAATAAAACCTTCTCCCTATCTTCATGGAACTCATCATCAGGAGAAGGGACACATGTATTAATCAAGTAAACAAATAAAACTTAAAATACATAAAAGTTCATAAAGGGAAAGATAAGGTGTGAAAGGAAGGAATGGAAAGAAGGAAGTATTTGGATAGAGTACTGTAGCTGATGGAAAACTAGCAGTCTACCTTGACCAGCCCAACAAAGCAAGGGAAGGAAGCTTTCTGCAGTTGAAGGGCACATTCTGTTGACCGTGGCTTCCAGTAGAGATGAGGGAGCACCCATGGGACTCATCAGAAAGAGACCCCAAGGAATAAAAACCCTGACCTCTCTCAACCCCTGACCTTTGATCCCAAGAGGAAGCCTGGCGGTGCCTCCCAGAATACAGAACAGAGTGGAGAAGAGTGGGAAGTGCATCTGAGGAATGACTAGAAACTATCCAACACAGGTAAACAAGAAAGGCTTCTCTGAGAAGGGGGCCTGTGAGTGGAGGAAACGAGATTGCCAAGGAACCAGCCCAGTCAAGTCAAAGAAGGATATTCAAGACAGAGGTAACTAACTGCACATGCAAATGTCCCGAGGAGTGGATGTCTGGTGGGTCTGGGGTCAAGCAGAGGTCAGCGGGGCACGACCACAAAGGGTGAAGGGGAGAAAAGAGCATAATGAGTTTAGAGAAGTTTTCAGGGATCACTGACCTATCTGGGTCCTGGATTAAAACAGATGGATTTTCATTCCCACCAACTGAGTACCAGCCCCTCCCAACTAGTAGAGGCTAAACCTTTGAATTTACAGTAAGGTAAAAACTTTAGAAAGTCTTCTGAACTTCTATTTCTAAATATCATTCTATCCCTCTGAAATACTGATTCTTCTTCAATCTATACCCAATGTTGATCTGAAGTCAAGTTTGAAAATATTTCCTTGAAATCAGCCTGACTTAACCAAACTGGAGAGAAAACGAGGTATTTAAGTAATGCCAGATTGTGCTGACAGATAATCCAGGAAACTCTGATTAAAATATGCACCTTCTGGGGCACCCAGGTAGCTCAGTCCATTAAGTATCCGACCCTTCATTTCAGCTTAGGTCATGATCTCACAGTGATCTCGAGATCGAGCCCCGTGTTGGGCTCTGAGCTGACAATGTGGAGCCTGCTTGGGATCCTCTCTCTCTGCCCCTCCCCTGCTCTCTCTTTTCTCTCTCTCTCTTTCTCAAAATAAATAAACATTTTAGAAGACATTGTAAAATATGCACTTCATTCTTCAGTGTCAACTAGGGGAGTGGTAGTTCACCAGCGCTAATGAGAAATTACAGCTTCATTCTACCCCTACCATCTGAACCCAGAGACTCCCCACAATAAGGGTGGCAAGGGCCATAGAAGAGGGGTCTTGGGTTCCAAGTGCCTTCCATGAGGACACAGACAGTCCATGAGGCCAGTGTCATAGTAGCTGGAGGACAGAGTCATTAAAGAAAGGTTCAAACATAGAGTCACATCCAGAGATTAGATTAGATTTGGTGGTTGTGGCTGGTTGAGGACAAGAATTGGATGGGAAACCTTATCACCAGTTAACTGAGCATGAGCAACAGATGAGAAGTGGGATGGTGGTTATATTTGTTGCATTATTGTTTCTGATTCTTCATTCTCTTTTATTTTTTAGAATTACATAGCAATGTTATCATATAACTACATACAGTATCCCCCAGTTGTGTAAGCTATGTATACTTCTCTGCCTCTTTGATGTTCCTTAGCTAGTAGAGGCTTTCAATGGACTTGTGTGGTTTGACTCAATTTCCTATGGCCCTGTTGCCTCCCATGAGAAGAATATACCCCAGGAATCCACATGAGTAGATATGAGCCTGGCTGGAATCCAGCCTAGCCCAGCCAAATTCAGCTTAGATGGGCAAACTGCAGCTGACTTATAGACACATGTGTTTATCACACAGCATTAGCTGAACTGTTTGTTACTCAGCAAAGACTGACTAATACCAGATTTCTAGCAAATGTTTGGGGACAGTGGCTGGAATTGATGTGCAAATATGGGCAAGCTGGGGTAGTTTCTAGCATATCTTTATGTCAAACAATGCATACATCTAGCTCAGGAAATGGCTGGCTGCAACCTAGCTGGGATTTCATCTCTCTATTTTCAGCAAGGTCGTGCCTGTAAGGGCCCTGAATTTCACCCATATAACTAGTCCAAAGCCAGAGGGATTCTACTAGCATCAGTCAGAAGAAGTGTTGGCATCATGTTACTCTTTTTCTTTGTTGTCCAAACTGTTAATTCAAGACTTAAGAAGTTTTAAGATCCTGCTCCCGCCTTGGGAGGCCCCACATATCAGATAACTGCAGTGTTTCCTTCTTCCCAATGCCTCTGCCTCACCCCTATAGCTTCTCCGACTGACTGTCTCTTTGCCCATTCACAGGGCTTTTGTTGCCCAGCCCATCCATTAGCTACATCTGGCCCACACTTGACCATACTCTTTCAGGCATGATCTCACTAGAAGATGCCAGAAAATCTCTACTGGATGTTTAAAACAGTACCTAACTCAGAGGTGAAAATGTCAGTGCTTTTCTTGGAAATACCTGTAAAAAAAGAAAACTGGGAAGGAGCTTAATTATCTAATTCCTCCATTTCTCTACTCAACCCCAAATATTGATAGCAAAAGGAACAGCTCCAATAGCTTCAGAAAGAACCCATGCCAATGTGCAGCCCACTGGTTCAAAGCCCTGCTATGTATGAGGGACCAGGAGGGGTATAAAGAATAAGAATAACTTAACTTCCCTCTAGAGTTCATGGATTTAAAAAAACAAAAGGATGGGGTGCCTATTTGGTTCAGTCTGTTGAGCATCTAACTTCTGCTCAGATCATGATCTCATAGTTCATGGGTTCAAGGCCCACACTGGGCTTTGTGATGACTGCACAGAGCCTCCTTCAGATTCTGTCTCCCTCTCTCTGCCCCTCCCCTCCTTATGCTCTCTATCTCTCAAGAATAAACCTTAAAAAATTTTTTAAGTTTCAAGCAGACACTATTACTTAGAGCAATTATTACTTGACATTGAAAACTAGCTCGTGAACTGGCCAATATCTTTTTTATAAAAAATATGTCATTAAATCCTTGAAAAATGCTTGCTATGGACCAAATGTTTGTGCCCCCCCCCCCCCCATTCCCATGATGAGTTTAATGTTCTTATAGAAAGAGAAGACAAGGGGCGCCTGGGTGGCTCAGTTGGTTAAGCATCTGGCTGTGGCTCAGGTCATGATCTCATAGTTTATAAGTTCCAGCCCCACATCAGGCTCTTTGCTGACAGTGTAGAGCCTGGAGCCCGGAGCCTGCTTTGAGTTCTGGGTCTCCCTGCCTCTCTGCCCCTCCCCTGCACTCTCTCTCTCTTTCAAATAAATAAAGATTAAAAAAATTTTTTTCAATAAACAAATAAGAAGAAAGAGAAGACAAGATCTCTCTTTCTTTTTCTCCATGAAGAATGCAATCATGCTGGCATCCTGATCTCGGACATCCAGCCTCCAGAACTGTGAGGAATAAGCGTCTGTTGTTAAAGTCCCCAGTCTATGATATTCATTTATAGCAGCCCAAACTGACTAAGACAATGCCCATTTTATAGCCAGAACAACAGAGGCTTGGAAAGGTCTATGGGATTCAAATAATGTCACATGGCCCATAAATGGTTAATGTGGCGCTTAGGCTGGGTTCCTGGCTCTGACTCTGAAGACCAAGTGCTTAGCCACTGTCCTTCCTCCCTCTCCTTGGTCACAAAGCAGTAAGGCAAGAGCCCTAATGAAAGCATTTACCAAGGGAGATGGCCGTACAGAGGAGAAAGTGGTTCTCCGGGGACATAGAGAACTGTATTACAAAGAAGATGAGCACTGAATAAGAGAATCAAAGAATGCATCAGATTTTACACAGAAATAAAAGGAAAAGGCATTTGCTCAAAAGGAACAGTATTTGCAAAAGCATAGAGGTATAAAAGACCACAGACCATTCAAGGAGATTATGAAGAAAGGGACAAGGATACGGCAACAAAGAGGAAGAAAATGACTCGGACAGAGAGGTAGGGGGGTTGGTTGCTGCCCATCTGAAAAGGACCCTGAAGCATCTTGCAAATTAAGTAAATTCTTAGGGCCCTTATAGGAATCATTTTTTTCTCTTTTATTTTCTCCCCTGATCTATCCTAGTTTGCATATTTTGAAAATGAATCTCATTTTGCTGTTTATTACCCATATATTGAGCCTGTCTATATCTCTTGGAATAAATTCTATCCATCATTCTTATTGGATTTATTCCAGCACCACCCTGGTTTGTATAATTTGCAAATTTCATTAACATTCTCTTTACTTTCTCTTTGAAACCATTAATAACATTGTTGCATATGATCAGGCTTAACACCGATCTCTTTGGCACCCCTACTAATCAACTACCTCTGGCCGGATGTCACACTATTCATCACCGTGCTATGTTTACAGACCCCCTAAAAATTATCAATCCCTATGACAGTGTTCATATCCACACCAGTGTCAATTAATTTCATAAGCAAAATTTTGTGACATGGCGTCAAATGCATTACTAAAATCAAGATGTATTGCAGTGACTTTGTTCCCCTCTACTGTGAATTTTAAATAGCCTTCAGACCCATCCTGGATGATTTATTGGCGGCAACACCAAGCTGCTTATTCACTCATGATTCCATTACTTCTTAGATGTGCTGGGTATTTTTCTCCACACACTTAAACTTCCTAAAGGTAATCTCAGGGATCATTCCTCTCTTTAAAAAGATAGGTGAACACATCTGTTGCTGGCCTGAACTTCTGTGATCTCTGCAAATATATCAAGTCATTTAAAAGCAATTCCTTTTTTCCTTATCTGGTGGCATTTATGAAGTAGCTAGGTGTCTCCACTGGCTCTGAGCTCCCCCAGTAAGCTGGTATTAGATATCACCTTCTGATCAGTGACCGTGTGTCACTGCATATGGAGAAAAAACATCATGGTTTCAGGGGCTCCTTCGGGTCCACTCTGCACCTCCATTTCTGGAGTTTTTTCACTACTCAGCCCTGCATGCAAATAATCTACATCACGAATATACCCAGGCCAATGTGCCCCACTGCCAGCCAGCACCTCCCAGATGCTGCAGGCTTTAGGAACACAGATGAATTCAAAGTAAATAATTAGGACTATAAATCTGCTGTTTAAAAATCAGAACATATCCAAAAGCTGTACGCTGGTGACTTAAGGGTTATAGACTATCCTGTGTCATTATGCTTCTTTCTCATTTATCCTTGGCTGTGACCCCTCACCCTCACTGTCGCTGACAAGGATATTTGACAGACTGTCAGATCTAAGTATAAATATCAACAATTTCTATCCAAGTGTCCCTCTTGTCTCAAAATAAGAAAAGAGAAAATACGAGATAAAAGCTTACAAAAGGAGAGAAAAGGTAAAGCCATTGCGTGGACACTGCTGTGGTAAGAACAGTTTTACCATGACTTACACCAAAACCGAAGTGAGTTTTGGAGGCTTCAGTGATTTTTGAATCATTGTTCCTGAGCAATGCAGGTTACGTCTCCCCAGTACCCACATGACCACTTTGCTGCTGACTCATCCAGGTGGGCGCCGTGGCCACACCCTTTACTGCTAAGGTCAGGCTGCAACAGGCATTTGGTCAGAGCTGCTCCAAATGCTTCTCTGAGTAAGGCTGGCTTACTTTTACTACATGATTTGCAGATATGGGGCCTCAACCTATCACTAGAAGGCTTTGAGATGTGTGAAGTGTGTGTCTTTTAAAAATTATGTTTACAGACGCGTAAGTATGGATATATAAGTGTGTATATTTTCTCTGCCTCAGGCTATCTGAGATACCATGGGCTTCTGTTCACAACGGCTAATACACAGATAGTCTCAACTGAGCCTCCTTCATTCTGACACCGAAGAGCATAGCCTTCACCTTCAATCAAATCTTCAAGCCCTTCTCTTGCCAGAGCACAAGTCCCTGGTCCCAACATGGCTGCCTTTATGAGGATGCAAGCGGCCACAGCACAGAGCTTCGTGGACACTCTGAAGGTCCACCCTGGTACCCTCCACGCATTAACTGCTCTGATCCCAGACCTCATCACAAAGTAAAAGCACATCACCTTCATATTCCTCTATAAACTCATTTATCAGCTATGTATTAACCATTTGTCATGTCATGGTTTTAGATACTAAGGTGCCACAATGATGAAGATGGTTTGGAGTCTAACCTCCAGAAAGTAAAAATAAGGGTGGGAGAGGTCATAGGACACATACACAGAGAAAAACATGTAAGACCAAACAGGGGGTGATGAGGATTGCAAACACGAGATGATGAGAACTTAGGGGATAAAGAAATCATAACTGGTTTGGTGAAATCTAGAAAGGCTTCACAAAGGAGGTAGGATTTATTTATTTTTTAATGTTTACTTATTTATTTATTTATTTATTTTAATATTTTTATTTATTTCTAGGAGAGAGAGAGAGAGACAGCGTGAGCAGGGGAGGGTCAGAGAGAGAGGGAGTCACAGACTGAAACAGGCTCCAGGCTCTGAGCTGGCAGTCAGCACAGAGCCCGACGCGGGGCTCGAACCCATGAACCGCGAGATCATGACCTAAGCGAAAGTCGGACGCTCAACCGACTAAGCCACCCAGGCGCCCCAATGTTTATTTATTTTGAGAGAGAGAGAGAGAGAGAAAGAGAGAGAGAGAGCGCGCATGAGTGGGGGAGGGGCAGAGAGAGAGGGAGACACAGAATCCGAGGTAGGCTCCAGGCTCTGAGCTGTCAACATGGAGCCTTACATGGCTTGTGCCTTGAACCCACAAACAATGAGATCCTGACCAGAGCCGAAGTCAGACACTTAACCGACTGAGCCACCCAGGCGCCCCCCACGGAGGTAGGAGTTAAAGGAACACTCAGGAAGCTGTGACAGGGAAGGCTTTGCATATGGAGGAAACTTGGTCTGTGTTCAATTTGGGCACACATAGAGGTCAATAAGCAAGCAGATGTGATGGTGGAACATTCATGAATATAAATGAGTGACATTACAGGCAAAGGCCTTGAATGTCAAGCTGAGTCTGAATTTAATTCAACTGGCAGAAATGCCTTCAAGGATGAATAATTTAATCACACAACTTCTGTCATTCGTGTTGACCTGTTGACTGATATTTCCAAATCCTGTGTACAACTGCACTCTCTATGTCCCTCATGTAATTTATGGTGTTCCACCATATGAAAGGTCCCACAAGGGAGCGTACACAAAGGCAGATCATATAAAGTCAGCCTTCAGCAGTACTGAGAATTGGTGAGGAAGAGTTTAGCTGGAAATTCTACATGGGCTAAGTTTAACCTAGTGGACCTCACATCTTTTACTGAAATCCTCTTCTCCCTTGGCCCTCCTTTGGTCTCTGGGAACAGTTCCTCGGTCCCCTCCCTTGTTTCTTATACTTTGCCTGCTTTTATAGCAGACTTTGCTCTATTCCAGAACTTCACCCTTGCCCCTTCTCTTTTTTTTACCACCATACCAGCTCGGGGTAGGGAAAAATATCTTAGGATGTCATACCATCCAGATTCTATTAAGACGGGAGCAGCATCGAAAGTCACTTTAGATACATGGTTCAAGCTGACAGCAACGCTTTTCATGAAACTTGTGAAACTTCTGGGTCCAGGTGGAAAAAAATCCAAACTTTTCCCATAAGAAATATTCTCACAGCTCAAATACATAAGACTACCACAGGAGAAAAACCCCTACTGAAGATAAGCTCACAATCAAAGTTTAAAAATCAAAGGGAGATATATACCATCCTAAGAAGAATCAGCAGTTATGGCAAACAGTAGAGTCAGTATTCCAAGAATCAGAAATGCCTGCAATACCTAAATACTAAAATCCTGTATTCTTAAAATCATTAAAGAGAACAAAAGAAAGAATAGAAACATTAATGGTAGAATAAGACATTGTATTAAAAAAAATTTTTTTAACTCAAGTATGACTGAAAAAATGAATGCACAGAGATTGAAATACAGGACGCAATGGGCAAATTAAACAACAGATCAATGAACCAGAAAGAAATGTGCACAGAGATAAACAATGTCAACAAGTTCAAAAATGTAGTGAATAGAGTGAAACCATCCAGCATATATAGGATATACAGGAGAATAGAATAAAGAAGAAGAAAGACAACATTTGAATTTCCTGGGATTGAAGAAAAATTCAAGGTCCAGATTGAAAAATCAAAGTGAAGTCTAATCTTGATCAATAAAAACAATTAGAGAAAATTATTCCTTTCAAGCCAACATCGATCTAATTAAAAAAACAAAACAAAAAAACTTCATTCTGTACAAGCCCACAAAAAGAAAGCTTGACAAATTCCAAAGACTGACATATCATACAGACCAAGTTCTTTGTATGTTCTTTGATGGCGATATTTAAAAAGAAAGCAATAACAAAGATATAGTCAAAGAACTTGGAATTTGTACCAAAACCTTTAGATAGCCATCAGAGGTGGGACTAGAAGAGTGACACGACCAGGTATTATATTTTAGGAAACTGTCTCCAGGTGTAGCATAAAACATGGCTCTGAGAATGAGGCCTGAGTGGAGGTAGGAAGGGATCTAGATAATAAATAACGGGGACCAAGACAAGAACCGAAGGAATAGAGAGAGTGAGATGCATTTGAGAAGCATTTTAAGGAGCTGGAAAGTGGTGATGTGTTGATTGGCTATGGGATGGGCAAGCAAAATGGTCTATGACTCCGACTTCTGTTTGGGTGAATGGATTTAGGAACATTTCATGGAGGTGGTGAGTAAAGAAACCAGTGGTGACCACTATGTCAGCCCAGCTCAGAATACTACAGATCGTACGCCTCATGTTCCATGTAAGTGATAGCCAAAGCCATGAGTATAGATGAAGTTACTAAGAAAAGCATATGGAGTGAGGGAAGCAGAGGACCCGAGAGCAGTTTGAAAACAGAGCAATTAGGCTCTCAGTACTCCTGAGAGAGATCAAGAAGCAACAGCCACAGATACATGAGGTAAACCAAGATTTCATAAGTGAAGAGAAGCACAAGTATAAAACAACCAATATAAGCAGGGCCTACTCCTAGGAGAAGTCACACAAACCAAGGAAAGAGTGTGTTCATTGGATTTCTAGTTGTGAAGGTGTTGCTGGACTTGCCAAAAAGTGATTTATCAAAATGTCAGGAGTGGACAGGAGAAGGATGTGAACTGAGGAATGAATGTGAGGTGAGGAAATGTAAGTGATCATTGAGGCTCCTCTTCCCTGAGGCTTGACCAGGCAGGCAAGGAGACAAGATAGCAGCCTAAAGCTTACCTGACTCAAAAGAACGCTAAGCCTCTCAAACAGGTGAAACTGAATTTAGCAATTTATTGGAAGGAAGAAGGAAGGGAGGGAAGGAGGGAGGCAGGGAGGGAAGGAGGGAGGCAGGGAGAGAGGAAGGAAGGAAGGGAGGGAGGGAGGAAGGAAGGGAGAAAGGGAGGAAAGAAGGGAGGGAGAGAGGGAGAGAGGGAGGGAGGAAGGAATTTCACAGAGATTTAATTCCCATTGAATTTCGTTTCTGCAGATACATTTAAGTCTTTTAAGCTAACAGAAAATTTAAAGTATACAACTCACCTCATTTTCCTTCTTAAGTTGGTTTAGAAAGTGTGTAAAAGTCATCCTATCCCAATGTTACCCAGTATTTTCCACGTGGGTGTCTACAAGCACTTACTACGTAAGCTACATTTAGATCTTCTCACCCTTGCTTTGGTCTTTGTGTTTCCACCAGATCATCTGTAAAGCACTTAGGAAGTGGAAGCTGAATTCAAGTCAGAGAAAGGACAGTGGTGCTTCTCCATCTCTCATCACCCCAGTCAAAAAACAACTTCTCAGCCAATTAAATGAATTCCTCTAAAGCCCACCGCTCCTGATCCCTGAGTTGTAGGGATACAGTATATAGCAGCCTGCCTGGCACACTCAGTCACAGATTCCTCTGATAGGTAAATGTAGAGGCTCTCTTCTTTACCTAGAGCTCTGTTCATCAAGAGCAATTACATAATTCAGTAAATAGCCACTCCTTAAAGTTTAGAGGATCATTTTCATTGTGTTGTGTTGTGGTTTTGCTTGTTTGTGTGGTACGAGACTGTCAGAACAAAGAGCTCACCCACGGGATTGCGACTGAGTAATATTTTTTCATACATACAATAGGGATTTGGGGTAGGGATTTTAATGGGAAAAGCAGAAAAATACAGTCTTAACAACCCCATTTAGAGTCATGATTTATTTCTCTGATTTGGGTTTTCTGCCCTTTTCTCGGGAAAAAAATTATAAATATAGTTGAAAACGTTTATCACCTGAGATGCACCATTTGGAAAAGAAAACAGGAGAACATATTTTTAAACCATAAATTTCTACTGTGCTCACCCCTCACATAAATAAGCAGCCCCAGCCTTTGCAAGAAATATTAAAGTTCATTTAAATTGCAAATCTGACCTTATTAAAATGGCTTTCTCAAAGAGCCATAAACAAATAGAGTGTGTTAGTAATACTGCCACACAACAGAAAACATTCTCATCCAGTTCCATAATTAAAGTGGAAAAATAGAATTTTCACAGTTCTGAATGACTCAGAGATGGAAGAAGAGACATGTTATGACAATCACGAGGTGGGGAGAACGTATCCATCTGGAGGGTCCTTTCAAAACCATCTCCGTACGATTATTCCGAAAGTCAATATAAGCTCTTATGAGCAGCTTGGAAACATTATTATATTGTTGCTAAGCTAATGTGCTTTTGAATACTTTTCTCTACAGCTACTGCATTCCCCCTTAATGTTGGAAGCACAGCTATTAAGATTTACTATGTTTGGAGTAAGAATAAAAATGAACAATTAAGAATAAGCTTGTATCTGCAAATGGCTAGGAAGAGCCGATAAATTTCAAAATTAAAAGCGACACAGGCTGGGCTGGTTACCAGGTTTATGGAAAATCCATACTTGAAGGTATATTTAAATTAGTGGATTGTCAGTAAGCAAATGGTTTCCTTTTACTTAGAAAAATAATCCCAGGTGATGTAGGCCACACAAACCAGATAGACTTGAAGAAGAACTTGACTTGGTTCTAGATGAGTGTAGTAACCGTGAATGTGGGGTTGAGAAAGTGCTTCCATGCACATCCAGAGCAAAGTAATGAGAGTAATGAGTTTTTAAAAAAAATAAAAGGAAGGTGTCGGATGGACCGACCACTTAGAGTTCTTCATTGACTTAAGAAGATATCACCACCCAAAACATGCTAGCTTCTTTAAATTGTTTTATGTTCTATTGAGATGTTTTTTATTTATTCATTGACTCATTCCATAAATGTCAATAGAATACCTATTCTGTGCTAAGGATGTAACATGAACGAAATAGACACAATTCATGCCATCACAAAGTTTAGGACTTAATTTCATATAATCTGTTTAAGAAAGAAGGGTAAATTTCACCTTGTTTTATAAACATTTCTATCAAAATGATTAAAAGAAGCTTTGATGCGTAAGTAAGTTGTTTGTTGGGGTGCCTGGGTGGCTCAGTTGGTTAAGCATCTGGCTTTAGCCAGGTCATGATCTCATGGTTCATGAGTTCAAGCCCCGCATTGGGCTGTGTGCTGAGAGTTCAGAGCCTGGAGCCTGCTTTAGATTCTGTATCTCCCTCTCTATCTGCCCCTCCCCCACTCATGCTCTGTCTCTCTCTGTGTCTGAAAAATTAATAAACATTAAAAAAATAAACAAATAAATAAGTTGTTTGCTTTTTGTTGTACCTTTAAGGGGTAATGAGTGTGTGTGTTTGAAGGCCAATTTCATCTGTGGATATTCTCTGAGATTTTAATAATTTTAATACTAATTTCTCTGAGAAATTAATAATTTTAACAATTTCAAGTCCCTTTCACAGAGAGCAGTTTGTATCTCAGACAAGCTGACATCTAACCCAGAAACATACATCTCTTCAGTGTGTTTGTCCAGGAGCCCATGGTAAATAGACCAGCCCCCTAAAACTTTCCATTCGCCAATTTCCTATGTTGACCCAGAATAAAGAGAGAACTGGTATGTGAGGTCAAAATTCCAGCATCAAGTTCAAACTTGACAGTATGGCATCCTGAGTGGACTTAGTTAGGTCCCTTAGCCTCTCTGAGCCTCAATTTCCTTATGGGAAGTGAGCCAATAACTCCTACTTCCTGTTACTGTTCAGAAGACACATGAGATCATCGCTTCTTGGCCTTTTGGCTAAGATCAAGTGCAGAAGGCACATGAGATCATACAGAATAAAGCCCATGTAAGCTCTAGTGTCCAGATGGCTGCAATCAGTGACTCTGAAAACTACTACAGTTATACCGTTGGGGCTCTGCAATAAAAGATAGGTTCCTAAGAGAAAAACAGACAACTGTTTTAACATGTATATTGCACATGTAATACACGAGAACCTTCAAAGATGAGTAACTCAGAAAAGTGGCTTAGAATTCAGGCTTATAGAGCAGCTCCAACAAAGAACAATCAACTCGTAGAGAAATGAGAAGACAGAGAAAAATAACTACAGGCTTCCAAGGGTGGTAAAATGGGAAGGTAAATAGATTGGTACTTAATGATAGTCAAGAGCTCGTTAGTACAGTTTGTTATATAGATTCTCCTGGTGCCATCCCCAGGCTGATAAAGAGATAAACTTGTCTCCTGTGATTAACTTTGATCCTCCTTGGTAGAGATAGAAAGAAGGACACCCTTGAAAAGTTATGTCCTGTTTTCAGGCAAATAGAGGGAAGAAGGGAAGCTTTCCTTGTATCTGCTTCTCTTCAATTGCCTTTTGCTCAAAATGATCCTTAAGCCAAAGTGACATATTTTGGAGTGGTATATTGTGGTTTCCCACATTGTCCCAAGGACAATGGCTCTCTGCAGACAACCCAACTGTCTGTCCTCGGCTGCTAAGAACAGCCTCAAATTAAGCTGAGGCTACAACCAGGCCTGTGGCAGAATGAATCCTAAGCATGCCTGATACTGATACACCCAAAGGTAAATCAACACTGAAATTCCCCAGGATTTTCAGAATATCTTCCTGCATTCATATGGAGCTGAGGTGTTATTCTTTGAGCCGACTCCTTTTAATTATCAAGTGTTAATTGAGCACCTTCCTCGGATCATGGTACGGAGGTAGATTTTATAGGTGCCACAGGGACTCACTGAAGAGTTAATATATACACATGTGTACCCAGCACAGTATGCATTCAATTAGTTTTGTTCCCACATAATAAAAGGTTTGAATACAACAGGCTGCTAAAACAGAAATAGAAAAAAAAAAAAAAAAAAAAGGCAAACCACCAGACTAATGGAGTTACTGAACTTAAGCATTTCATTTTGTTCTATATAAGCAATTCAGAGCAAGGAATGTGTTTTAGTTCTTGTCATTTTTTTTCTCTCTGTAACACCAGGAGAGAAAGTTTCAAATGACTAATGACTAAAATGGCCCCAGATTTCTCATTCAGAAAGGGCCATTTTCTATGTTTGAAATGTAATGAGAAAAATATCCATCAATGCTAAGCGCTTGAGTGTGGCTATTCCCAACTAATAAATCACAAACTTTGGTCAATCTGTTGATCCCAAAGCCTGACCTGAGAGATTGCCATTCTCCTCCGTTTTATGGCTCTGTCTCCACTTTTCACAGAGTCTGACGCCTCACGGGCAATTGCCACTGCTGGGGAAGAATGGGTGTGAGTGGCCTCCATGCCCATGCTCTCGGCTGTCTCTCCATCTGTGACTCATGCTGCAGTTACTACATCAAATTACTATCAAATTATAAGCACCATCCCGATTTAACTCTCTTTAATTATCGCTCACAACACCATCTTCTCAACCCCACCCAGTAATGTCAAGACTCAAAGACATGGAAAGATAATTCACTGTTAGAGAAAGTGGGAGAAGTTGTTTGAACAGAATCCCAAGCGATCTGGGTCTTAGCAGTAAAGTTAAGGTAGCCTGACCAAAGGCTATGAAAGAGTACATCCGAGTGGGATAGAGTGTGGGGGGGAAGGCAAGCCCTCCTGGGGTATCAGTAACCCTGGGGTAAACAGCCTGTCTCCACTCAGCCTGTGCACTGTCCTTCCTCCTACGAACTCCAGCTCAGAAAATAAAATCAAGAGACTGGAACTGAGGGACAAGAGGCAAAGTTGATTTAAACTTCGATTTTCCATGTAACACAGCTTGAAAATAACAAGCTATATGACTCCTTGAGGGGATAATAAAGAATGTGATGCATTTCTCAGAAGGCTTAGGAAAAGGCTCCCCCAGCACCGTATGTGGTTTTATTTTCTAGAAATTGGAGGAAAACACTTCTCCCCTCCACACTGCCATTTTTCTATGAGTTGGGCAACACCCTATAAATGCCTACTAAGCAACAGCTACAGGATAAGGCTGTGGTCTAGCCTGAAAGTCGGCTGAGTCAGGAGGTATTTATCATCCACTGTATACATTGGCAGGTGCCAGGCCAGGTTGAATTTACAGTACATTCTTCTCCCTAGAAAAGTTAAGTCAGGGTGAGACGCAGCATCTATGCACAGAAAATTGGAGCCCAGAAGAGACGAGCACAGAACCCAGTACAAGGGGTATGTACAGTAGAAACAAAGGTGGTCAGGACAAAAGGAAGGGCCCAGAAAAGGTAACATGAGACAGGAAATTCTGGGCAAGTTTAGAAGAATGCATAGTTCTTCTGGCCAGGTTCCAGACACTCTATGGGGGCTTCCAGACTCCACACCGTAGAGTCGTGACCTCCCTACCTATCATGCAGAGCTGGATTCAGACTTCCAGATTCCAGACATCTGCTCTCTGTCTTTCTGAAAGCCTGTCCAGGGCCACAGAATGCCTACCTACTCAAAGATCTCAGGGTGAGCAGAAATGGGCACGCTCCGACTAATGGGGAATGTGTAACTTGGCACAAATTATCCAGGGATTGGGGGAAATAATTTGGCAGGATGTTTTCAAAGCCTCACAAATATGCCTTGGTTGGCTCAATAATTCTACTTGGAAGAATTTACACTAGGGAAAAAATAAGACTTTGCACAAAGATTTTAGCTCAGTCCATTTTTGTATGTATCATGAAAAGTTGGAAGCAACCTCAACTTTCAAGAACGGGAAAATCAGTGAAGGAAATTAGGCTACATTGGTATGATGAGGTACTGTTTAGCTATTAAAACTGAACCAGATAGGGGTGGGTAGGTGGCTCAGTCGGTTAAGCATCGGACTTCAGCTCAGGTCACATGATTTGTGGGTTGGAGCCCTGCATTGGGCTTTCTGCTGTCCTTGCAGAGCTGGCTTCAGATTCTTTGTCTCCCTCCCCGGCTTGCTCTCTCTCTCTCTTTCTCAAAGATAAACATTAAAAAAACCTGATCCAGATAAATATGCATTGGCATGAAAAGATGTTCATGACATATGAAGCATGCTACAAAATTTTATGTATGATATGATTCTAATTTTGTAAAACAAAAAAAAGTGTGATAATGCACACGCACACCCCAAACTGTTATGCATCCTTGTGTGTACGTCTATAATTACAGACATGATAAAATGCCAAGGCGGTTATCTCTGGATGCTGGGATTCTGGGGTACTTTATTCTGTCTTTCATTATCTGCATTTTAGAGTTCCTATATGACACAAATGTATGGCTTCGGATACTAGAAAAAAGTTTAGCATTTTGTTTTTAAAAACGTTAAAAAGCAAACTCTCTGGGGGGAGTTAATACATGAAGCAAGATGAAGAGCCATCGCGGTGGGTCCGCCACAGGGTCTGTGGGGACCACAGACTGTATGACTGTAATTCAACTCCTGGCGAAAGTGTGGCGGGACAAAGAAATGCATGCTGATTCTCAATCGGTTGGCTTGGCCATTTTATCCACGGCACCCCGAAGGTGGCCTAAAAAATAAAGTGCATAGCCACTAGAGCCCAGCAGTGTGGACGGGCTTCGAGTGACCCCTTGTGAGTCAGATCAGGATGAGATGGGCACATTCAGCAGGCTCCTGTCGTGCGGGAAGGCAGCAAGGTGAGGCTTGTGCTCATTGGTCTTAGAGAGTCCGCACTGCATGGCTCCCTCTCTGGGGGAATGAATGAGGAGAGGATCACGGGGAGGCCCCTGGGAGTCCAGCCGGAGCCTTCTCAGCAGATGAAGCGCGTTCCACTGTTACTGCACAACTTCATAACAGTTTTTAGGCAAATGACAGAAAGTGCATTGAAACCACATTACCCACTGAATAGGGAAAATAAATAAATAAAGCAGAGTTTATTAACTGGTAGAGAAAATGATTATAGGGTAAATAAAATGACTCAAGGAAATAGAGATGAGGACATATTAAGGAAGAAAGAAAGATACTCAGCCAAAGAAGGTCTGTGGAATGGGGTGGGGGAGGGCAGGCTGTTACAGGGAAGCGGGGATTCATTCATGGTTTTCTTAACACAATGGCGGGCAACGTGGGAAGGAAAATGAGGCTCACTCATGCACACGCTGTCCTGAAATGCAGAAATCAGAGTCCTAGAGTGGTCCAGAAGGGGCACACGCAGGGATAGACACCTTTCTAAGGAAGAATCCACTTGATGGCTGGAAGAGGGCATGAGGCAGACTGTTCGGGAAACGCAATAGTTTCTTCGAGCAATTTCTTACATACCTCCTGCTGTGGAACTAAGGAAGGTAACCCACAACCCAGGAGAGAAATAAACCCCGTAGAGCCCAACTGTCCATCCATGGCTCTGGAGTAGAGCACATCTCTGCTCCAGTTCTGGAAGAGAGCCTCTGCAGATAGAGTCAATTGGAGACGCTGGCTCCACTCTGCCAAGAATTTATTGCTTTGGACATATGGGTGTGCCAACTTGGACTCCACATGACACATCCCCAAGTGAAGCACGCTATCTAAGATTTTGTGGGTGAAAGTAATGCTCACGCCCAAGCCACTTTTCCTGCCACATCTGTTTCCTTCACTTGCGAAACATCTTGCCTTCTGTGCTTTTGCAGATGTGTAACTTATGCAAAGTTCCCTGATGCCCTCACAGCCAGGTTCTTTCACAGAGTTGAGCCTTCAGGGTGATGTTCCCTGTTTGCACCTTTCTAGCTCACAGACGGGAACTCCAGGGGTATTCCCTTCTGGATGCTTCTGCACCAGCTCTTCCTTACACCAGGTGGGGCTCCGTGGGGACCTGCCATAGCCTCCTTCCATGAATGGGCTGACAGCTCTTTGGAGACATGGTCTTTGGACAGCTCTTTGGAGTCTTTTTCTGCTTTCACTTCCGGCCACCGAGCCCAGAGGCTGGCACTGTGATGCTCAAAAATGCTTGCTGAGTAAGAAATTGAGCATGCAAATGGCTTCCTCTCAAAGCTACCCTTCCCTCCTTTTTGTCCATGTTTTGGGAAAAAGAACACAGATTGGAGGAATGAATGGCTCTGATAGATTCTTACACTGGAGGTCTTCCAATTTTCCTGAGTTACCAGGCAGATTTCGTCTCAAGCTCCTTGCTATGTACTCATCTGTTAAGTATATGGGTGAAGTGTTCATTAGGGGCAAGGCCAGTTCCTGGCATGGTGGGTCCCAGATGCCCTGCCTTTTGGGAGTCTATACTTCTAAATGTATGGATCATAGGACTCATGCAAGCTTACATATTAGCTCCCATTTATTTAACAGCGACTAAACACTCACTAGAGGTCAAGCCCCCTTGGCTGCCCTTGGGGACTTTTCAGTCATTGTGATGATTGTGGCCTCCTGGTTTCAGTGGTTAAGGAAGCCCTGCTCCCTCGTCTTTATTATTTTGGGGTTCCTTTATAAATGGAGCTTCTACATAAATTATTTTCCCCAATCCCTGTAGCATTATCATTTTCTTTTCCAGATGAGAAAATGAAGGCACATAGGCATTACAAAACTCACCACACGGCATATGGTCAGTGGACATCTGGGCTGAGATCAGAACATGCGTCTTCCCTAAACACCAGGATGCCACTCCAACTTTAAAGACCCTCAATCTCCCAATCCTTAACTCTCTTAACTCCTTTTGTGTGCATATGTATGTTTCCTTTTAAACATTAAAAAAAAAAAAAAAAAACCTAGGAAAACAGTACAATAGCTTCGCAAAACAGAATAGTTGGTGACAAAGCCAAGCTCGTGATGTAGGTAGTAACAGCTCTGTATCCTGAACTTGGAAAAATCACTTTGAGCAAGGGATGGAGCAGGTCTCTTTACAAACTAGTTTATGAACTCAGCAGTTGGAGCTATATTGTCAGGAGGAGAGAGGAGGATCACAGATTGCTTCAGAAGGAAACAGATCAAAGCCGAGGCCCTGGGAAAGGGGTCTGATTTGCTGCATCTTGATAAAAAGAAATGTCCTGATAAGGAATTGTTCCCGGATATTAAGAGACCTTCTTCGGTAAAACCCACATAGCTAAATAGTAGGCATAGACCCTTGAGCAAATTGTCATCAAGCACATATGTAAGGGGGACATGTGGCATTTTATCACCTCCTGACATGACCATAGCCTACCAGCTTATAAATACATTTTACTCTGCTGCTTTATATATTTTTTTAATTTTTTGAAAAAAATTTAAATTTATTTATTTTGAGAGAAAGAGAGAGAGAATCCCAAGCAGGCTCCATGCTGTCGGCACAGAGCCTGATGTGGGGCACAAACTCATGAACCATGAGATCATGACTAGGCCGAAACCAAGAGTGGGGCACTTATTGGACTGAGCCGCCCAAGCGCCCCTCTGCTGCCTTATAGTAACTTAAGGAGCACGTGACGTGGCCGACCTGCTACTAAAGCAAGACTCCAACTGAACAGCATGCTCACCCACGTGCATGAGTAAGGCCCTGCCTACAAGGCTTTCTGCGTGTGGGTTCTCCCAGAAGTAGATGCTAAAATGAGATTAGATGTACAAGATATTTACTGGGGAAAGTGCCCGCCAGGGAAAACGGAAGGGGAGCAGGTAGAAGCAGAAGGGCCAGCAGACCGCAATGCAGGTCTGTCCTGTCTGAAGGAGGCAGGGAAGGAGCGAGGTTTGAGTGAACAGTCCTCCTCTGCCAGGGGGTCTGAAGAAAGTTCCAACAGGCTGTCCGGGAGTCCTTAAGCCAATGTTGCCCATCAGAGAAGTCTTAAAATCTTGCAGAAATGGGACCACATCCATGTGGCCTCTGTGCTCAGCCACTGGCTGGAACAGCCCAGACAAAGCCTAGGAAATGACCACTGAGATAGCCCATGGAGTCTGTGGGCCACTGTGAGCCAGACTTCATTTAATCCCTCCCCCTTAAGCCTTCACCGTAACAGAGAGCCATGATGATACTTTTGGTCTCTCAGTAGCAATGTCAACTCAGACCCCAGGTCCAAGTGTCCTCAAAATGTACCCTTTCTCCAGTGTACAGTCTGTTCACAGGGAAGAGACCTCTATCCACAGGAAATAGTGAAGAGCATCAGGCTACATAGACTTGTCAGTCAGTTTCTGAGGAAATAAAGAAGTTGTCTCTCATTTTCTTTTCACAGGGCTGCCAACCCTCTCAGATTAGGACCCCACCCTTATCCTCATTGAACTGTAATCACCTCCTAAGAGCCCTATCTTCACATGCAGCCGCATTGGGGGTTAGGGCTTCTTCGACACAGGAGACTGGAGGGATACAGCTCAGTCCACAGTGGTCCGCCTTGAGCCGGTCTGCCCCACAACCCAGCCAGAACAATATCCTGTTTGCTACCAGGTGGTAAGTGAGCCAGTCCCGGAGCCCCATCTTACTACTGGTTAGAGGTATCACTTGCGTTGATTCAGGTTATCCAGCAAGTAGATGCCAATACAGGATTAGATATGTGAGAGATTTATTGGGGAAAATGCCTGTGAGGAAAACAGGGTGGTCCAGAGGAGCTGAGGAAAGCCATTAGTCCACAAGGCTGGTCTGGGGCCTGTGAGGGAGAGAGGGAAGAAGTGGGTTTGATATGAAAATCTCAGGATGCAATGCCATTCTGGAAAGTTTCAACCAGGCTGAAGGGGAATCCTCAAATGATGAGCCAAAATAGCTTTCTGTTGAACAGTCACTCTCTAGAGCACAGTCCGGAAAGCAAAGCTTTGTATGAGGCAGGGAAGGATTCGGAGCTAAAGTCATCAGTCAGTGACCTTCTCTGCAGCAAGGACTCTGAATAGCACATTTGTATGGTCACCAAACCTATCTGCTCCAGAGATTTATTAGGAAACATACAGGGTATTCAGGCTCTAGCAGGAAACCAGGAGACCATCAGAACTGGAAACCAAGTAGAAATGTACTTGTCAGTGTTAATAAAACTGCTGAAAATATCTATCCCTTGGGGCAGACAGAACTCTATTACACCCATGGTCCTTATCCCACAGATTAGGTGAGATCATTCCTGTGACTCTGTGACATTAAAGGCAAAAAGAATAGTTGCAGATGTAAGTCAGGTTAACAATCAGCTGCTTTTTGGTTAATCAAATAAGCCGATTATCTGGGCGAGTCTAACTTGAGCATTAACTGGTAGAACAATGTTAGGAGCCATTCTGAACTCACTAGTTGAGAAAACTCCTTGTGAGGTTAAGGCAGGTTTGCAAGGCCTCCTGCCATCAGATGATGACCGATATCCACCCCCCACTCAATTGTTTCTGCTTGGGCACCAATTCCCAAAGCACCTTGTTGATTGGTATTGGGAGTGACTTGTCCCCTTATTATGGCCCTGGTGTGGTGACTGCACCTTGTGAAGGAACTTACTGGCGGAACTTCTTCTTTTGTGATTATGGGAGCAGACATCGTGTCTCTGGCAGGTCCTGTTTTCCTCGATACTTCCCTTGAGCTATGAACAGACTAATGACCCTTACTCATAAAAGACTGACCTTTATGTGTATAATTTGTTTCTACCATTGTGTTAGCCCAAGAGGTTCATACAGCTCAACATGTGACTCAACTAACCAAAAATGTTTCTCATACCCTAGCTATTCAAGAAATCATAAACAAAAAACTAGACACAAAGGTAAATGCACTCGAAGAGGCCACTCTATGTATTGGAAATGAGCTAAACTCTTTAAAGGCACGGTCGGCTCTCCAGTGCCATAAGGAATATAACTGGACAATTAAGTCTGGCCCGGAGACAAGGAGCCTACTTTAGGGAGAAGGAACAGATAAGGACAGAACATAACTTACTACGTATACCTTTACTAACTGGTGATGTATAGCAGTCCCTTCCCTAAGGCCTACGTTCCATAAACACCTTCTTTTACACTGGCAGCTATGATGAGGATGGATAAGAGTAGTTTAAACATAAACCCTGATACATTTAGGGCCCCCATGGTGTTTACACATTCAGCATCAAATCAAAAAGTTATTAACCAGCTCAAATACATTCTTCCTCTTGTGAGCCAGACAGAATGACTCCTAGCCTATCTTAACCTAGGACTTAATCTTAGTGTTATTGACTTAAACAAATTGTGTAGGTTATCCTGTTTTTCACTAAGAACACCCTGTTATTTTCTTAGTTGTAAGATTTACTCAACTTCACTATGATTGGGGTAGTTCTGCGAGAATACTTCTGTAAAACCTGTTTCTATACACTTTCCAAAGCATCTTATCAGAGAGAATTATCCATTGTAAAAATTCCATTTTCTGATGTCATGTTATCATTTGACCTATAAATAAAGACATCAAAACCGACAGGACAGAGATGCCTACCTGGTGATCGGAAAGAATCTCAGGGCTCTCTCACTCTCTCGCCGACACCGTACATCCATCAGGGACCCCTGGACCTGCTGGAGCCCAACTCCGGCGGACCAGAGAAGATTCTCTAGCTGGCAGCAGAGTGAGAGTCATTTATACATATTTTTAATGCTTATTTATTTTTGAGAGAGAAAGAGCAAGCTGGAGAGGGGCAGAGAAAGAACGAGACAGAGGATCCGAAGTGGGCTCTCTGCTAACAGAGTAAAGCTAGATGCAGGGCTCAAACCCATGAGCCAAGAGTCCATGACCCGAGCCGAAATCAGACACTCAACGGACTGAGCCACCCAGTTCCCCCTAGAGTGAGAGTCATTTATTTAAGGACTGATGGGGACTTAACTCGAGGGGTCTCACTGCCAGCTGACATGAGGTGGGAGGGTATGTGAGAAGGTCCCTGACAATGAGCTACAAGTGTCCCTAGTGACAGAGAGCACCTGGGCTAACAGCCAGGCAAGGGGGCCCTCAGAGCTGCCGCACAGGGAGCTGAGTCCTACCGGTGGTCTGAAGGTGCTTGGAAGTCTCTTCTTCCTCAGAGCCTCAGATGAGGTTGTAGCCACAAGAGACCCCTTCAGAAGGGGACCCAGAGCAGAGAGCCAGGAGAGCCGTGCTGGCTTCTGACCTAAGACATGGTGGGGTAAGAAATGGGTATTGCTTTACACCACTATGCCTGTGGTGCAGGAGCAAACCCCATCAAGGGAGGGATGCCTGCTCACCCCACCCTCTAGCTTGGCAGAGACCCACGTGGCTATCCTGCTCACTAGTTCTATCAGCTCACCTTGTAAACACAGCACCTTACCTAGTACCTGCTCCTTGGTAGGCGCTCAATAAATATTAGCTGAATGAATAAGTGAACGCTGGGACAATTAAATTGGATGTGTGAAATTCAATATAAATTTCAGTGCATGTTAAAGCGGCTAGCCCAGTCCATTCAAAAGGCTCAATACACGTGAGGTTCTCGGTTTGCCCTTCTCTTTCATATGCGAAAGAAGCCAGATCAACTTGCCCCCCTCTTTGCTGGCTGTTGCAATTTCACAAGCTTGTCGTGCTAAACACCAAAATGCCACCTGCTGAAGTTTCATAAACCCCAGGGAAAAGAATAGAGTCAAAAGCAGTTTCCTTGATAAATTACCCTGGGTGTTTCTTTCACAAGCTGTTTGCACATGACGCAATCATGCCTAGGAACAGACTTGAATTCTCTGCCCCCATTCTCAGACACAATGACTTATTTTCTAGAGAAAACTGAAGAAGAGAAATGTGTCTTCCTTTTCTGCAATTCCTCATGGAGAACACACATTCTCCTTTTTGGTTATTGTTTCTTATTTTTAATGGAAAAGATTTTGAGCACAGCGATCAAAACTATGTTACCCACACGGGTAGCGGGGCTGAAAGAATGTGCAGCCCCTTGACACCGATTCCAGACTCACTCCTATTCTTTATGTGAGTTCTCAGAACTTGCAGATCCTGGCAGAGTTCTTTAAAATTCCCCTTTCCCTTCCCTTCCCTTCCCTTCCCTCCCCCCCCCCCCCCCCCTCCCCTCCCCTCCCCTCCCCTCCCCTCCCCTCCCTTCCCTTCCCTTCCCTTCCCTTCCCTTCCCTTCCCTTCCCTGTCCTTATCCAATTGGAGCTGCTCTCGCACCTGCACAGGTGAGACTGGAGACATCTGCACTTTCTTTGTTTCAAAGGCCACAAGGAGGTCTAAACAATCAGTGGCTTATCTTCCCACTGACCAGCTGTTAGACGTCGCAAAGCTAAATTACTTCGAAGCCTCAGTTTTCTCGTCTGCAAAGTGAGCATGGCCACACCTAGCTCACGAACTATTATAATGAATGGTTGTAATAATAAGATATGTATGTAAAGCACTTGTTACCTTGTACTCACTAACCAGGGGCTGTTGTCTTTGCAAATTATATATTAAGGGGGTAATTAGAAACAATAAGTGTCATCTAAAAAGAAATGATCATCAATTAAGAGTTTCCTACATTCTAAGCACTGCTCTAAGTGTTTCCCCCATCTTTTCATGTCATCCTTGCAACAATTATGAGAGAGGAAGTTTTCTAATCTGCAATTTACAGATGAGGAAACTCACCCAAGCTTACTCCACAGGTGTGCGGCAGAGTTGGGATTTGAACCAGGCTGTCTGGTTCTGGAACTGACACACTTGACCGCTAGCCTAGACTGCTCCCCCTTGAAATACCACTGTGGTTTTATAGTCCAGAGAAACTCGCAGAGATGCTAACAACCAATCGGGAAGGAAAATAATGTTCTAAGAGTAATAAGATTTTCTTTTTAAATTTTTAGTCTTTTTCTCTGATTTCCAGGGAGGTTAACACTTCTCCTTGGACAAGTGGCCACACTTCCATAAATTTTCAATAAATATTTATTTTACATAAACAGAAAAAAAGAATCATACAAATTATTTTCTATAGGATAATATAATACAACTATGTAAATTCCAAACACTAAGGAAAGACGTAGAGGGAAAAAGACAGAAAGAAAATACCCCAAAATATTGATAATGATCATCTTTTAAAAGGGATTTCCATCCTATGTTCCATCTTTCTATATTTGCCAAGTTGTCTATATTTTCTAATGCACCACCTTTATGAAGGAAAAAAAATACTATTTCAGAAAACGAACACTACGCCTTTTAGTAGTTGATTGCACCAACACCAGCATTTCTTTTGTTATCTGAACTCTCCACTGGGGGCCAGTTGTGCTTGTATAAATACTCCAAAGTTCCCTTAAACACATAAAAAAAAATTAACATCTTCTATTTAAGTTCAACAACCTCTTCTCTTCCACTTTTCACATGTGCTAGTTTAAGCCTGACATTTAGAAACTGCCTAAAGCCATTTCTGTGAATGGAATCCTGCCACAAAATAGTTTATTTTCTCTCTGGTTTTGTGCCATTGGACTGCTTGGCCTGCTCTCATCCAGGTGTTCTACAAAATTCTTGCATATGTTCCACTCATCATTACCATTGTGCTAAATACAATACACGCATCAAACAGAAAATAGAGACAAACTTTATTAAATGGCATTCGGCATCAGACCTTAAAGCCGGCCAACTCACCACACATCCAAAGCTTTAAACAATCATTTTCTAACACGTGCCAAGCATGATGCTAGGTACTTTCTCAGACAGTTAATATTCTGAGAAGACTCTTGTGCTTGTCAGGGTTCCCCAGAGAACGAACAAGAGCTATATCTAAATCTACAGATGTATGTATATTTAGGGGGTGGGGTTGAGCTATTTTAAAGAATTTTAAAGAATTGGCTTCTGTAATTGTGGAGGTGCATGTCCAAAATCTAGAGAGGAGGCTAGCAGGCTAGACACCTAGGGAAGAGTTGCTGGCAGAATTCTTTCTTGCTCGGAGACCAACCTTTGTTTTAGTGAGGCCTGCAACTGATTGCATGAGACCCACCACATCATGAAAGGTTACCTGCTTTACTCAAAGTCTACCAATTTAAATGTTAATCTCATCAAAAACTACCTTTGTAGAAGCGTGTAGAATAATGTTTGACCAACTACCTAGGTACCATGGCCCAGCCAAGCTGACTCATAAAATCAACCGTCATGAACCTGTGATACTAGCCAAGATGAGGAAATGAGGTTCAAAACATCTATAGCTTTCAGGGCACCTGGGTGGCTCAATTGGTTCAACATCCAACTCAGCTCAGGTCATGATCCCCCTGGCTTGTGAGTTCAAGCTCCACGTTGGGCTCTACTGACAGCTCAGAACCTGAAGCCTGCTTCAGATTCTGTGTCTTCCTCTCTCTCTCTGCCCCTCCCATTCACGCTCTGTCTCCCCCTCTCTCTCTCAAAAATAAACATTTTAAAAAATCTACAATTTTCCTTACTAAACGCTATATAGTGTCATTTGTTGATATTTTCAAAACCCCTGTATAATATGTTTTTATTTCTAGGAAGAAAAATTCTTGAATATAATTTAAATACATGAAAAGAAAGCTGTCAACACCGAAATACAGAAAAATCTCATTAATTATATTAACTCTGCCCAAGATTAGTCAGAGGAAAATGTCCAGAATTACTGGATATTCAAAGATATACAAGCTTATTAAATACAACTATATATTCCAGCCAAAACAGGATCACTACATATTGGCAAATAAATTTCCTGCTGGGTTTGTTTTAATAATCAGATTTAAGTGATCAGTAAACAGCACATTGATTATTGATATGGAAATAGGTGTCAAATGGGCTTTCAAAAATGCTTTCTCAGGGATGTCAAGCATGTGTCATACAGCCCAGTTTCCAATATTAATGAGTGTAACCTTTCAAGCACATGTCCAACTTGGAATACATTCTACACTGGAGAGGTCCAAATTATTAAGATTCTTCTAAGTCTAACAATTTCACTGAGCATCTGGACTTTCTTTTCTAAGGCACAAAATTTTCCATGAGTGCAATTCCAGAGAAAAGGCCAGAAAATGTCCCTTGTCTTCCAGAGTGAGGGATGCTCCTTTTAGTGTGGTCACTAGAATTCTTGAGGGGAGGAATATCTCAGGAGGACACACGAGCATATGTCCAGCTCAGGACCTGAACAAATGCCCGTCGGGTAAAAGGTCGAGTGCTCTCTTATCCAAGGCCACACGGAAGAGTAATCTGCAGGTTGATTCAACTGCAAACCCATTTCATGATAGACAAGAGAGAGACAGAACAAATGAGGGCAGTTTATCAAAGGGAGAGTCAAGGGAGATCCTAACAATAAAACCAAATTGATGGAGTTTCCTTTTAAAGAAGTTTTCTTTCCAAAATTCCAAAGTTCTACAAGCATGACTTTGCCCACATAGAGCTTCAGCCCCACCCCCTTTTTATTACCAAAGAGACAGTCTAAATAAGTTCTCTGAAATCCTTTAGTGTGTTCTACACGTAGGACTTGCCCAGCTTTTAACTTCTTGGCATCACCATGCTTAATGCTCTTCCTGGATAATCTTTCCATTCAAGACTCTGGGTTTTTCTTTTTTTTAAGGCTTCAAATAAGTAACATATAATGGAATCACTATAGTTAACCAACTTCTCAATTTTGGCTTATCCCATTATCCATCTTTTTTGCCTTCAAATGCATTGATGAATGATTGCCTTTGCACCTTCTCTCTAACATGTGTTGGTAAAGAGACTAGGATTCCTATCCTATTTAAAAAAATAAACAAAAAACTGTTGGGCAAACAGGGGGTGTGATTTAAAGCCCCCTGCAAGGATTCTACATCTGGATGGACTTCAGAACTGAACAGCTTTGAACACATTGCCCAGATCTTTATATTTGTTCAGAGTGGCCCCAAAAGTCAGGAGCAGGTATTTTCTAGGCATCCCCCTGAGGTAATAGGTGGGGAGCCAGAAAAACCTGGGTTCAAACCCTTGCTTGGGCACCGAGCAGGTGAGGTTACTTAGGCAACCAGACCCTCAGTTTTATCATGAGTCCAATGGGGATGGCTTCATATGCCTTGCAGGCCTATCTAGAGACAACATAACATGAATGGCTAAGCACCATGCCAGTCCCATAGTAGCCACTTCAGAAACATTGGGTTTCTCAAGATTAGAAAAGGAAAAATTGGGGGCGCCTGGGTGGCTCAGCTGGTTAAGCATCCAATTTCAGTTCAAGTCATGGTTCATGGGTTCGAGCCCCGTGTCGAGTTCTGTGCTGACAGCTCAGAGCCTGGAGCCTGCTTCAAATTGTGTCTCCCTCTCTTTCTGCCCCTTCCTTGATTATGCTCTGTTTGTCTCTCTCAAAAATAAATAATAAACATTTTTTAAAAATTTTAAGGGGCTCCTGGGTGGCTCAGTTGGTTAAGCATCTGACTTCGGCTCAGGTCATGATCTTGTGGTTCGAGAGTTCGAGCCCCTGCATCAGGCTGTGTGCTGACAGCTCAGAGGCTGGGGCCTGCTTCTGATTCTGTGTCTCCCTCTCTCTCTCTCCCCTTCCCCTGCTCATGCTCTGTCTCTCTCTGTCTTGAAAATAAATAAACGTTAAAGAAATATTTTTTTTAAAGAAAAGGAAAAATTGGGGCAGTTATGTTCAGGTAGTTTGAGAGAATGGCTGTAAGAAGAGAAATCAAAACATAAATAATGTATTTCTCAGATTGATACAGCCTTTTTAAAGAGGTTTGTCACATTTGCTTCCAGTTTTGCTAAAGAGAAGAAAGACAGATACCCAAGGTGGCTGCCTGTGAATTCAGCTCCATCCTCGAAGGCCATGCTGCCTCAGAAAGGCCAGGCATGTCAGGGATCTCCCTGTACAAGGTGCAGAGAGAAAGATGTGTGTGTCCTCCTAGTAGGGGCCAAGAGGGGTCCTGAAAGCCCTGCTGCTACCGGCTGCTAATGCCGATAGTCATCCCACTTGTCTTCCACAGCACCCACCTCCCTGCCTACCTCCCTTCACCTCCAAGCAGTTGCTAAAATTCCTGGCAGCTTATTTCCAAGCAACATTAAAAGGTTCCTACCAAAAGGGAGGGGAACATCAAAGACCATCCAAACTTGGGCCTTTACTGATTGTGGGGACATGTCTGCCCACCTACTTTTGATATCAGGGCTGAAAGACTCATCTGGCAAAGCAAACCCCCAAGGGAGAAGTACCTCGCACACGCTAGTGCTGGACTGTGGAGTGTACAGAGGTGGATGCTGAAATTCGTTTGATGCATTAATGGCACCTACTCTGTGTGATACCTTCAAAGAATGGGATGACCAAATGCCACAAAGCCTCCTCTGAAATGCACTGTGGGCCCAATAAATACATACATAATTTGACATTTCTTTGACATTTATTGGCTTCCCAGAGGCTCATGGTATATGAAAGACAGGCCACTTGAATGTTAAACAGTATCCTACTGACATGGTTTGGGTTATTGTTTAAAGACACTTTTATCTAGGCACTATCTCCGCCATACAAACTAAATGAAAGGAACCGGTACTGAGGAACAGCAAACATGGATATTGACATCTGCTTGAAATTGACGGAAACAGACACCCATTTCTTCCTGAGAAGTGGGGAAGCAATGGAGCAGAGCGTAGTTTCCCCGCCCCCCCCAGGATTCTGACCTCCCATCTTGTAAGAAAGAATCCATTACTCTAAAGGTTTAATGGCATCCAGTTCGTTTGGGGTGAATTTAACAAACCGCATTAGCCACTACATAAAGGTTCTCTTTGATACAGGTGACGATTGTGCTATGAATTACTAACATTACTTTAGGGCTCAGAACCAAGTCAAGTGTTTCCATTGGAACCACCTGCACCAATAGTGAACATAAAATCCCCAAGGAGAAGCAGCAGGCTGAGGTATCAACATGCTTCCTTTTGACATCTTGCACCAATATGCTACGACCCATCGAGGAAGCCATATCTCATCTTCAAATGGCCGGGCTTTCTACTGCAGCTCTTAAAAAATGCTATTTGTAATTGTAACCAGATTGTCCCCCCAAACACACCATAGAATCTGGTAATAAAGGTAATGTTCTTCTATAAAACAACGGTTTCATAAAATGATCAGAGCCTGGCCCAGTGTCCTAAACACTTACCTACCCCCTTACAGTTTGGGATTAGATTAAAGTGCCATGGGGACATAACTGATGTAATGTTTCAAAATCATAAATGCAGGGGGAGGGATTTTAAAGCTGGATAATGGAGAGAATGGAATAATGCAATAAAAGCTGGCTCAAACGCTGAGTCTGTGATACTTGATTTATTGTTTTAATATAATGCTGTAAAGGCCTTGCTTGAATATACAGCAGTATTTTATTTATCTGATAGTCATGATCCTAACAATGGGTGTTTAACAACAGCTTCACTGGAGTTGGTGGTGCACACAAATGAAGCTGGTTTCAGGACATTCCTGGAGAAAGGTAACAGAACAGCAGGGAGAGGCTGACAGGCTATGTTTTAGGGGCTACCTGAGAGCCCCCCTGAAAACAGAATTCCTCACCTCTCCAGCATGGCTCTGCAGTTTTACGAACTGCCCCCAGTCTGCAAAGCTCAGCACACTGTATTCAAGATGAATGTCCTGATGAACATTCACAGCCCACAGGACTGGTCCTGAACTTTTGGCTCTGAAGCCAGCAGTGGGGAGCACACACCAGCAGGGGGGGCCGTGGGGAGGTGGGAAGAAAGCAGCACCCCCATGTTCCTCGCCTCCCTGAAGACCCAGCTCTGCCTTCTCATAATGTGCCAGAAAAAACAGCCTGAACCATGGGTCCAAAGTCCCACTTCCTTCTGGGAGCTTTTCAAATCCTCAACTGACAGATGAAAACTTCAGCCTGATGTAGTGGCCAGCACCTTTCTTTCTTAAAAAAAAAAAAAAAAAAAAAAATCGAAACCCACCACCCATGAGCTATTTCCAACAGTTCATGGTCAGACTGCCCATGGTTGGGTCCTTTATTGCTTCCTCAGCAGCATGACGCAGCGACTGAGAAAAGCTCTGGGTTCAAACCTTATTTGATACCCTACTAATTTTATGGCCTCATTCTGATTGGTGGAAACTCTCCATGCCTTAACTTCTTCACCTTTTCAACAGGAATAAGATTGCCCACCTCAGATAAGGTTCAGTAAAATATCTATAACCAGTAATGTTGGAGAGTTGTTTGGGGGTTAGAATCAAAACTCAACACTTTCCTTTATGATGTCATTGGGGATGGGGGGATATTATTTCTTTGCACTTGGTAGAAGTCTGTCTGAAGCATGGCCCATAAAACACATGCACCTTAGATCATAAATGTCCTCAAATCACGGCTCATATACAGTCTCAATTCAGAAATTGGAAGGTCCAGTTCTAGACAACAATCACATTTGACTTGTCTACAAATCTTCTCCTTTCCCCAAGCCAGGGTCCACCCCATGAGCAACTCAGTCCCTCTACATGGTCCACTTGGGAAGTCTTCTTTTAAATGACCTAGACCCTGACCAGTCGGCACCTCTGGCCCACCACTCATATACCTTTGACCTACTCCCCTACTACCTTCTCCCTCACCTCTCCCCCCCTCCATTCTGCCCACGCTCCCATGTCAGACCCAGTCTCAGTGTGCCCCCCCCAACACCCTCCCCAGACAACCTGTCTAAGTGGTCTCACTGAAGGCCCTAATTGGGAGACGGGGTGCATTTGGAAGGATCTGGCACCAGCTGCCTCCAAAGAAATCCTCTTCACAAGCCCACACTCTTTACCCTTTTATATCCTACAGGGGGTTTCACACCATCTAATGCCTGCACCCTTAAACATCCGCACATGGGCTGACATCTCACTTTGGAATTTCATATCCAAAGTGCTTCTGGTGAAATTTCCAGTTTACTCCGTATCACATGTGTGTCGAGTGGTCAACAGATGCCTGGCATACAGTAAGCACTTAATAAATGAGTCTAGGCATGGTAGTAACGCGAATCATAAATTACAGCACTTAGCACAGTAACATCAAGTTTGAAACACAGATGGGAGCACGTCTCCATTTGGTTCACATCCTCCAGTGTCTTCCCACTGTGCTTAGAATCAGCCACGTCCCTGCCATTCACCCGCTAGCCCCGCCCACCCGCTAGCCCCGCCCATCCCCCCCAAGCATCACCTCCTACCACGTGCTTCTCTATGCATTTCCTCCAGCCTCGCTGGACTTATTATGCTGCTGTCTCCCCAACACTCCAGCTCTTTCCCATCTGGGGGCTTTGCCCTCCTGCTGCCACAGCAGCACTCCTGGCAGATCTCTGCTCTCAGATAGATCTCCACCCAAGCAGCCCACCTGACCACCCAACTGGAGTAGGGCTCTCTGTCCCACCAACTCCAGGCACAACTGAGCCCATTCTTAGGAAACCTTTTCTTCACAGCAATTTCCACAATCTCATACCATCTTCTTAACTTTTCTATTTGCTAGTATTCTGGACTAAATGTTAGTGTGCCCCTAAAATGTATATGTTAAAGCCCTAGCCCCCAGCGTGATGGTAGTTGGAGGTGAGGCCTTTGGACGGAAATTAGATTTAGATGAGGTCATGAGGGTGGGGCCCTGTGATGGGATCAGCGTCCTTATCAGAAGAGGAAGAGAGGGGCGCCTGGGTGGCTTAGTCGGTTAAGCGTCCGACTTTCGCTTAGGTCATGATCTCGCGGTTCGTGGGTTCGGCCCCGAGTCAGGCTCTGTGCTGACTGCCAGCTCAGAGCCTGGAGCCTGCTTCAGTCTGTGACTCCCTCTCTCTCTGACCCTCCCCTGCTCATGCTGTCTTTCTCTCTCTCTCTCTCCTAGAAATAAATAAAAACATTTAAAAAAAAAAAAAAAGAAGAAGAAGAGGAAGAGAGACTGAGTTCTCACTCTCCTCCAGGTGAGGACACGGTAGAAGATGGTCATCTACAGGCCAGGAGGAGGGTGCTCCCCAGAAACCAGCCATGCTGGCCCCCTGATCTCACACCTCCAGCCTGCAGACTATGAGAGGTAAATATTCGTGAAGCCAACCAGTGTGGCGTTTTATTATAGCAGCACGAGCTGACTAAGACGGTTTATTATCTCTTCCCTCTCTCACACAATGAGTGACTCCCTTATGATTTCCATCCAAAGAAAAACATCTCCCTCTTTCCCAATGCACAGCATTCTCCCAAGACTATTATGTATGATAAGGGGACAATAATAACTATTAACATGTATAGAGTATTTACAGGGGAGACAAATGGTCTAATGGGTATTAGCCCATTTAACAAACCCTGTAAGGTTGGTACTGTTATTAGGCTCATTTTCTACTGAGTAAACTAAGGCACAGAAAAGGTCAGTAAGCACTATCAGGGCTACATAGCTAATAAGAGATGGTTTCAGAATTGGTATACAGACAGTCTGGCCTCGAAGCTGGATTGTCACCCATGACACGGCCTACTATCTTGTACTTCCCATCATCACTATGCACAGAGCAGAGGTCTGCCAAAGTGTGGAGTGCGGGGACAGTCACCATCACTCTGCCCACTCCACCCATCCTCTTTCTTTCCAAGTCCTCAGCGTGGCTACAGATTTAAGACTGAATGTTTACACAAATGCACGGAGTGGTCATAAATTTATAAATTTAAGGCTAAGTTTTTACCATTCAAATTCTTTTTAGCTTAATCATCATTTTATGATGTTTCCCTGAAATCTTTCTATAAACATCTGCTTGGCACTAGCTTAACCGCTGGACGATAAAATATGTTAACTCCTTAGTTGTGGCATCACCCACATGCATGTTGCACACCCATGGGCCAGGGCGACTTCTGGATCAAGTCAATGAGAGCTTCTCTCAGTCTTTCTTTTTCTTTCTCTCTCTGTTTTGTTGTTTGTTGTTTGTTTTGTTTTGTTTTTTTCTGAGATGAAGCAGAGCAGAACTATAGAAGCAGGCTTCAAAACATTTCTTTCTGGGCTCTATGAAAACAGTGACCATTTGGTGAGAACTTCTTGCAGAGAGGCAGTAGAATTTAGTGGTTTAAGGTGTGGGTTCTACAGCCAGACATGCTCTGAACACTTACTTGAGGTTCTGAGCAAGCTACATCTCTCAGTGCCTCAGTTCTCCCATCTGAAAAATGGGGATATTTATTCATCATAGAATTTTTTCCATTAAATGAGTTAATATATACAAAGTGTTTGGAACTGCTGATATAAAAGTGCTATATAAATGTGATAGGCCTGTCAGTTTGGGGCAAATAAGTGCAAAAAAAAAAAAAGGATGTGTCAGAAGAATGGGAGAATGCCCCAAAAAAGTAGGAGAGGGGCTCAACCAGCCCACAGATTAGTACAAATTAGAAGAAATGTAACCCCGAGACCATGCATTTACAGATAACAGGTTTGCTGAGCTGGGATGAAACATGATCGCCCAGGGCAGAGAAGAAAAGGAAAGTGCTTTCATTTTAGCAAGTACGGTTTTCTCTATTGTTATTAATTTACAGTCAGATTCTAAGTGGCACAGGTTGCTCCTAAAGAAGCTTCCAGCCAGTACAAGAATCACCATCTCCGCCAAGGTGTCCACATCTTGATCCCCAGAACCTATGGGCATTATTTCAAATGGCTAAAAGGACTTTGCAGGTGTGAGTAAGTTAAGGACTTTGAGAGGGGGAGATGATCTTGGGCTATGCATGTGGGCCCATATTAATTGCAAGAATCCATAGAAAAGGAAGATTTGACCATAGAAATAAGAGAGTTGATTGAAGCAAGAGACTGGAGTGATGGATGAAGGGTCACAATCCAGGAAGGGCCTCCAGAAACTACAAAAGGCAAGGAAGTTGACTCTCCCCTGGATTCTCCAAAAGGAACTAGTCCTGCGAGCATCTTGACTTTGGCCCAGTGAGACTGATTTCAGGCTTCTGGCTTCCAGAACTTTAAGAGAAGAAATATGTGCTAAGTCCCCATGTTTGTAGCGATTTGTTACAGCAGCAACAAGAAATCCATAGAGACCAGAACACCACTGACTACTTGTCTCTGATTCCTGGAGAACTGCTGACTATTAGTGGTTCTCCAACTCTGCACCTTTGACACGCTGATGCCTCCCAACCCAGTGGTTCAATAGCTAAAATTGAAAAGTGAGTAAATCTATTACAGGAAAATATATTAATAATGAGTTCCCAGGTTTTGAAAACATAGTACCATTGTCTTAGTCCATTCGGGCAGCTGTAACAAAATACCGCAGACTGGGTCACTTAAAGACAACAGAAATTTGTTCCTCGTAGGAGGTGATTTTTATTCTTCCCATTTTACACACAGGGAAACTAAGGCTGGGAGTTTAAATAACTGCCCTAAAGTCACTCAAATTACGTGCAGCAGAGCCACCGTTGGAACCAATGTCATGTGATAAATCCCTCCTCTTTTTTGTAATCCCCCTGAGAGGAGAGTGAACTTCCAAACCCTTTCCCCTTGTCCCCCAAAAAACATCATCTAGAAGGACATTCCCACTCCCAGTCCTTTAGGAGGGACTGAGAGGTAGCAGCACAACCAGGTCTGAGGAGAGACGTGGAGAAGAAGCCAGAAGTGAGAGAGAACTGCTTACTCCCTTGTTTTGTGGGCTCCACAAAGAACACAGTGACTTCAAGTCACCCTAGAATGAGGCCCCCTACATTATTTTGTTGAGCCCAAGTCTGTTTGCCTGTGAACTCAACCTCCATCCCCAGATCTCACCTCTGGGATCACAGGCAACAAACCTACTTCCTCTCTCACCAAGGGACCTGACATGTCTCCCTAAGTGTTTCTGAGCTAAACAAATTCCCCTTCTTCACACGCCCTTGACAGAATTATAGACGGTTGATAGTAGAAGGTTTCCATGTCAGAATCTGTCATGATCAGAGGTGACCTCCTACCTGGGGGGTCATGTCAACTCCTATCATCTCAGCAAGATGGACACTGCAGGTCGTGGAAGGAGAGGCTGGTCAAATATTTTGTGTTTGTTTTTGTTTCCCTCTAGTTCCTATTCAAGACAGTGTGATGTAGTATCCAGATCTTTTGCTTGCTGCTTCCGGTAGCTGCCTGGTGGACTTTGGTTCTGCTGCCAGGGTGAGATGGAACAGGTAGAATCAGTAATCCAGGGTTCAAGGCCTGCCCTCTGAGCTCTGATCTCCTCATCTGTGGAGGTATTGTCCCTTCTCACAATAATACTTACCCTCTAGGTTTATTGTCAGAAATAATGAGGAAATCACTACGTTGCACAAATATAACTTGTAGGACGTATTCAAAGAGCTGCTTCGGTTCTTTCTATCGCTGGCTCTTCTGGTTCATTCGGTGGGACCGGCTTTTTCTTTTCTTTTCTTTTTTTTTTTTAATTTTTTAATGTTTATTTGTTTTTGAGAGAGACAGAGTGCAAGTCAGGGAAGGACGGGGGGTGGGGGGTGGGGACATAGGGACACAGCAGGCTTCAGGCTCTAAGCTGTCAGCACAGAGCCTCAGACTTGTGAACCATGAGATCACGGCCTGAGCTGAAGTTAGATGCTTAACTGACTGAGCCACCTAGGCACCCTGGAACCAGCTTTTTCTGGTCTCTGTACCAGATTTAGCGTAAGTGTCAGGATCCCTTGGACACTTTAAGTACGGCTGGCCAGGGGTGCTTGGTTCAGTTGGTTAAGTGTCCGACTTCAGCTCAGGTCATGATCTCCTGGTTCGTGGGTTTGAGCCCCATGTCATGCTCTGTGCTGACAGCTCAGAGCCTGGAGCCTGCTTCGGAGTCTGTGTCTCCCTCTCTCTCTGCCCCTCCCCGCCTCAAGCTCTGTCTCTCTCTGTCTCAAAAATAAATGCACATTAAAAACAAACAAAAAAAAAGGACAGCTGGCCTTTGAACAACACAGGGGTTAGAGGTGCTGACCCCCCGCACAGTGGAAAAACCATCTATAATTTTTGATTCCCTAGAACTTAACTACTAATAGGCTACCATCTGCTGGAAGCCTTACAAATAATGTAAACACTTGATTAACAGATGTTGTATGTTACAAATATTATATACCCTGTATTTATACAATAAAGTAAGCTAAAGAAAAGAAACTATGATTAAGGAAACGTGAGAAGAGAAAATATACTTGCTGTACTGTAAAAACTCCCTGTATAAGTGGACCCACTCAGCTCAAACCCATGTTGTTGAAGGGTCAACCATAATCGGAGCAGTCTTGGTTGGGCAATTCATATCTTTGGGTCCAAAATAATAAATAAAGCTTTCCACTTCTATGTCCTCACTCACAACCTCTCCATGTTCACAGCTGGCTGAGCAGGCTGGCTGCCGGCTGGGACCAGATGATGTTTGACTTCTCCTTCCCCACCTTGCACATTCGTCCCTTCTCCTCAAACGTGTAATCATGGTTTCTGACCCTCCTGGATTAGAGTGTAAGGGAGGGAGAAAACATCTCTCATCCTGGGATGAGCTAGCCTCCACATCTCCCCAGGGCCCTCCTCTGAGTCTCTGAAACAAGGTGTCCTCACCCCGCCAGTGAGCATTGCTCTCCTGTAGTTCTATTGACTTGGATAAATGTTTCTCCTCCAGCAGACACTTAGAGACCCACACCTCTGCTTCCTCCCAGATGGGAAGGACCTTGCCCCTGCTGGTGGCCATCTCAGTCAGGATCTAAGACATCAAGATCCTGATCGAAGCGCTAAGATCTGAGACAGCCCCACTGCTCACCAGCACGGCCCCCATCTGCCCCTACAAAACTCATGTCGTTTGCCTAGACACATGCAGGGAGTGCCACCTGGGCCCAAGGTGGTGGCAACCACTCCTTCACTTCTTTCTGTCAGCAACTAGCCAGGCGGCCTCTCTAGAGAGAAGTCACACACCAGTACATCATGTCGACCAAACTGCCGGAGACACATATTACATTCTCCGGGTGAATTCCTTGCAGCCCCTCTGGCCCTGAGAAGAATCATCCCACCCTTCTCCTTCTGAGAGGTGCTCACCTCACCACAACTCTGCCCAAAATCCTCCTTCCCGTCCCCCACCCATATCCACCTTTCTAACCCCTTTGAGGCTAGTGGTCAGGAGTGAGTCAGACCCCAAGTCTTTTTCACTTCCATTTGTAAGTCTCGCTTGTGGTTTTGCATATATCTCCCTTTGGACTGTAGTCTCTATTACCTTGAATGCACAGCTGCAATTAGAACTGGTATAGCTTGCTTTTAATACCTCTTTACAACCATAGTTACAATGGCAGCCAATATTGGTCATCACTGAGATGCACCGAGCACTGTACCGAGTGCTTTGTGGCTCTTCTCTTACTGAATCCTCACTACAACCCTATGAGGGAACTACAGTGTTTATTTCACTTGACAGATGAGAAAACTGAGGCCCAGAGAGTGTCTATGCCACGGTTGGGATCCCAAAGTTCATAAGGGGTGATGGTGGAAATAAAAAGCAGGTCAGTCTGATTCTGAGGTCACTGTTCCAACCTCTATCTTCACACTAGAATGGATGTGGAACCATCCAATCTTAATTTATTTGATAGTCTATGAGAAAGCCTTTTATAAAACTATAAAGTATTCCTCAATTATTTATATTGTTATTGTAGTTATTAAAAAAACAGTAATTTTTATTATTCCATTCTATTGGTATGACTTTAGGCTGTTTCTATAACATACATTAAACCCTCCAAAATGATTTAAACTGGGGCTGGGGATTGGGAGATGATTGAGTTAAGTGCTACAGTGGCCATTAAAATGTCTTAGACATTAGGCATTAGGGCGCCTGGCTCAGTTGGTTGAGTGTCCAGCTTCGGCTCAGGTCATGATCTTACAGTCCATGAGTTCGAGCCCTGCACCCAGCTCTGTACTGACAGCTCAGAGCCTGGAGCATGCTTTATATTCTTTTTCCCCTTCTCTCTGCTTCTGCCCTGCTAGTACAGTCTCTCTCTCTCTCTCTCTCTCTCTCTCTCTCTCCCTCTCTCTCTCCCCTCCCAAAACTAAGTAAACATTAAAAAAATTTTTTTAATGTCTTAGACATTAAAGGTGCCTAAAAATGGAATATTTAACTATATTAAGATCATCAAATTAAATTGGCTGTCTTCCCATGCATAATCTGTAGCAATTGCCACTTGATTTGGAAAGGGAACCAAAAGAATGAAATGTAGGCCATGCAAATGAGGTTCCAGATGCCCTCTGTTAGTTACATGTAACTTTACTGATTACGCGGAAAACAGAACGCCTATGCTTTGCTTTGAATCCATACAAACATCAGAAATATTTGCACAGATTTCCCGAACCACTCCAAAGGATTTAAAAAGATAGCTTTCCATTAAAACCCTGCATGCATGTTGTATCAGCAGCTAATAGGTAATGATTTACTACTCTGTGCGGGGCACTGGCCCTAGCTCATCATGAGAGTGACTTCCTTCAACTTTCTCAACAACATATATAAAACCATGAGGATTCTTGAGTTACAGAGGGAGTTTAGGATAGTCATGGTGAGAGGCAGAAAAAGCGCCCCAGAATAATTCTTGACATGGGGAGACGATACTAAATTATCCAGGTGATCATCACAAGTCTCCTTAAAATCACAGTGGAATCACAAGGATCCTTGAAAAATGGAAGAGAGAGGCAGAATGTCAAAGTCAAATTCAAAGAGAGATTTGAAGATAGTATCTTGCTGGCTTTGAAGATGGAGGAAGGGGCTGGGCAGTGAGCTAAGGAGCCCAAGCAGAAACTAGAGACTCAAAAAGGCAAGAAACAGATTCACCCTGGAACCTCCACAGGCACGCAGCCCTGCTCACACCTCAATTTTAGCTCAGAAACATCCATTCGGATTTTGGACCTCTAGAACTTTCAGATAGTAAACATATGCTCTTCTAAGCCACTAAATGTGTGTAATTTGTTACAGCCACAATAGAAAACTAATACAGTCACCTGCATTAGTCAACTATGGAGGCTGGATTTGGACTCTGGTGTGCCTGACTCCATATCCCATCCCTACATTTCTCACTGTTAGGGATTAAATTGTATCACCATCACCACAACTACCCTCAGAAAAAACATATACATATTAAAGTCCTAATCGCCAGTATCTGTAAATGTGACCTTCATCAGAAATATGGTCTTCACAGATGATCAAGATGAGATCATTAGGGTGGGCCCTAATCCAATATGACTGGTTTCCTTACAAAGAGTGAAATCTGGGCACAGACATGCACAGAGAGAAGGTGATGTGAAGATACAGGGCAAAGGAACAAGCCAAGGAACATCTGAGGCTTCCAGAAGTTGGGAGAATGGCCTGGAACATCCTTGTGCCTTGAGAGGGAGCATGGCCCTGCCAAAACCTTGATGTCTGGCTTCCAGAACTGTGGGACAATAAAAGTGGATTGTCTAAGCCACATGGCTTCACACGCGTTGTCTCAGAAGCCCTAGAAAACCAATGCACCCATGATGCAAAGTAGCCTCACTTTGCACTTGAGTCTGGTCTCAAACATACTCACCACATCTAACACTAGGGAGCCTACTGATAACTGAAAACAATGCCACCTTACATTGGCGTGACTTTTTATTTTATAGAACACTCTGCACCAGTATTAACTTACCAGATCATACCACGATCTTGTAAGTGAGGCAAGGATTATGCCTCCAGGGTGGCTCTATGGTAGTAGCACGTACACAGTGCTTTCAGACACTGGCCTTAAACAGTCTGTGTCCAAATCCTGTCCCTGTCACAGACTCAGGAAATTTCCAACCTCCAATGTGCCTCAATGTCCTTGTCTATATCTTAGAATAATAATAATAGGCCCTGCCTCAATAAGGTTCTTCATAAGTTAAATTAGATAACACATGAACGCCCCCCCCCCCCCCCCCCAACCCCATCTCACAAACAGCAAAACTGAAGCTCAGAGACTTCAAGTGATTTACCCAAGGACTTGGCTTCTAAGTCGCAAAACCAGGACAAAAATCCTAGTCTCCTGAGGCAGAACTACTAGCACTATAATATCCTGCCTCTCTCTTATTCTTCATTTTCATTATTCTTTGGGTTTAAATCAACCTGAACCTTTCTGTCCTTTAAGCAATTCTAATTTTAATTCTGCTTTCCATGCCCACCCCGGTCAGTCAATAAAGATTACAGTTTCCACAAACCACTAATTCTTCTTGTCCACATTATTTTATGAGACACTCTATTCCCAGAAGCAAGTCACCTTATTACCCAAGAGCAAGAGTAGTTGTCTCAAGATAACGCTTTCGCTAGATAAAACACCCAAGACGTAAACAGGCGGAAGCCACAGCAGCCCCCCCCACCAGCCACCAAGCTGCTCAAACCCCCAAACCTGCCACATTCTGTTCTGGGTCTGCTTCTTTAGTGAGGCAGCCCCTGATAATTCACATGCTCTTTCAGTGTTTGTAAATAAACTCAGTGTCCCACAGATTCAAAAGTTGCCTGGGGCCCTCCTTTCCACCTTCTTATACTTTCTGCATTTATCCAACCATTTCAGAAACTGGTTCTCCTTAAAATCATGGGATGCAGAATGAAAAACCCATCAGGATTTAATGACCATATTTCAGCATCTTACTGTTTAAAGGAACTTGGCTTTTTCAGTGCTTTTGCAATTGCGCAAACTGGAAGCAGATCAAAAAGGTAAAGTGAGAGTTTGATTTTTTTCCCCCCAACTGTCACAAACCATCCATCAAAGTTAGGCTATTGATAGGGAGCAGAGAGACAGAAGGAAGAGGCATGAGCGAGGAAGACTGGAGAATATTAAAAAAGACAATCTCTCAGTCTAATAAAATACAATTAACTGAATTTCATCAAGGTTTCTATAAAAAATACACAAAGAATCAATATTAGGCATAAAACCCAAAAGTGGGTTGTTATCTCTAACCCAGAGAAAACATTTCATTAGGCTGAAGGATTTTATACTCCCATTGGGAAAATTGCTTTTCCCTGGTACCCCTTCTTTGCTTACTTACAGAAACCCAATTGAAAAGTCAATCATCAAAATCACTTAGCAAATGTCAAAAGGTGCTGCCACTTTCTCAATGTATTTGTTCCTTTATGGGAAACTCTGGCACCTTGCCCGGTCCCGACCCACACTCTTCCATCATTTTGTTTTTTCAACTTTTTCATGGTTTTCTTTTTCTGTTTGTCTGCCTGTTTCTGCTGTTGTTGGAAACAGAAAGCTTGTTTTATAAGGTTATGGGCAATAGCTTTTCCTTTTAACATTTGAATGTTCTTTTTTTTAAGGTTTTTTTTTTCATTTTATTTATTTTTTTAAATAGTTTATTGTCAAATTGGTTTCCATATAACACCCAGTGCTCATCCCCACAAGTGCCCTCCTCCATGCCCATCACCCCCCCTTCACAACCACAGACCGTGAGACCTCCCGTTGCCCAGGTTATAAACGAGCATCACTCCCAGGCCGGGCTGACCATGAGCCTTTTCCAGGCTAATCGGACAATGTACAAGTCTTTTCACATCTCATTTTAGAAAGGGTATGTTGCTTCATTTACACTCTGCCCAGTAACAAAGCTGGTTCGGTGTATGGTCCTGCTGACCACAGATCGAGAAGTCATGCACGCCCTCTTCCACACAGGGGGAGGGGCGCCTGGGTGGCTCAGTCTGTTAAGCATCCAACTCTGGATTTTGGCATAGGTCATGATCTCCCGGTCATGAGATCAAGTCCCGTGTGGGGTTCGAGACTGAGTGAGGAGTTTGCTTGGGATTCTCTCCCTCTCGCTCCCTCTGCCCCTCCCCTTCTTGAACACATGTGTGCTCTTTCTCTCCCTCAAAAAAAAAAAAAATAAAGTAAAAATGAAATAAGTAAAACACAGGTGGAGCAGATACACAAAGACCCCAAAAGCAGAATTTGAAGATTGGGCGTGCGCGCACACACACACACACACACACACACACACACACACACACACACACTCAAAGCTGGAACTTAGAGAATTGTCTGAAGATCTCAAGTCATAAATTACTGAGCCAGAAACAGCATGATCTGAGACTACGATGCCTGGTTACCAAAAGCCAGACTTCTAGTAAATAGTGGCCATTGTAAAATAGCAACTTACTGGGTACCTCTGATGTGCACCTGACATGTTTTTACCCTTCTGCTTCTGAGTTCTCTCTTCACTGGCTAGCTACGGCAACTGGGGCAGATGGCCACATTTTCCGGGCAAAGGGTTGTTAAACTCACATGTGACCTATTTGAACACATTTTGTCAACCATCAAATGCTTTAAAAAGCCTCACACAATGACTTGCTCTATTTGTGGACCAGCCTGTATGTGTACTCACTTATTGAACTAACTAAATTAACCAGACTGTCTACATATTTCTAAACTACTTTGTCTTGGCCGGGTGGACGTATCCTAAAGACAACAGATGGTGACAACAGTGGACAGCTGCAGTGCAGCCTAGTCCCCAGCGAACACGTCTGGCATTGATCTCCTAATAATCCTTACATTTGTAAAGCCACCTCTGATGTTCTCAGGTCCAAGCCCTTTTCCTGATCACCACGCCATTTCTGAAAGAAATTTCCGTGATCAACAGAACAAGAGTCTAAATCTTAAAAGGACTTATAAAAAAACCGTTGACTTTGCACTAAAAATATGTACTTTACATATGTGTCATGTATTCCACTAGCATGTAACCTCCATGAAAGTCTTGTTTTGCATTTGCCAACAGCTCACACGTGGCCTGGCACTCGGGTCAAAACATAATGATTTAACACATTGCATCCACAAAACATCAAAAATGGAGTTGGAGTTGATATTAAATCATGGAAGGAAAAGAAGAAACTGACTACATCATACAACAGACTGAAAATCAGGACGGACCCATAATTAGCAGGATCACAGGTGTGTGGCTAATGCTATAGACCAAAGCCTTTTAATAAATAAACATTCCCTGCCCTTCGAAGAATGTAGTTTTAGCCAAACAAAAGTTGAGATTAGCCAAGAGAGGGTGGTGGTAGCCAGCAAAGGACTTTTAGCCGTAACATTAAACCTGTTTAAATAACACATGATATAATTAGTGATGGTATGAATTATAGTGAGAATGCCAATATACTTTACACAAGAGTACTAAGAATTATATATCAGATATATATACTATAATTTAGAATATTTTAACAGCGTATTCATATCTATAAAACCATCTGAGTTCCAACCTCTGTTCAGTATTAAAAAATCCCTCCTCTATGCGGAAAAAAAGGCCAGTAGGATATTTTACCATGGTCATGCTGCCATCTAGTGGACATACCTTAGAAGGAAGGTTCTTCTGTCGCCTGGAAATGACACAGAAGGATTCCAGGTCCTGAGGTTCCTGTCAGACATGCATTTTTATTTAGGGAACCAATTTTTGGAATTCCTCCATAAATTTCCCCATATGTTTGTCAGTGTATTTTCACATTATTCCTTTCTCCTGTCTTCATAGAAAGATATTTTCAAATATGGCAGTCATACTCAGTAGGCGGGAATAGAACGTGTATATATCTGCTTTGGTTTAAAAACGAGATGTGTCCTCCTGGAAAGAAGCACCATCACACTGGCGACAGCCTGCCTTTTGTTCAGCTCCGTGGTGTGTCCTTGAGAAATCAGACCTCAGGGGCGCCTGGGTGGCTTAGGCGGTTAAGCGTCCGACTTTCGCTTAGGTCATGATCTCGCGGTTCGTGGGTTCGAGCCCCGCGTCGGGCTCTGTGCTGACTGCCAGCTCGGAGCCTGGAGCCTGTTTCAGTCTGTGACTCCCTCTCTCTCTGACCCTCCCCTGCTCACGCTGTCTCTCTCTCTCTCCTAGAAATAAATAAAAATTTTAAAAAAATTAAAAAAAAAGAAAAGAAAATGAGAAATCAGACCTCAAACTGGCGACAACTTTTGTTGTTGTTGTTCCCAGAGATTTACGAACACTGTTATATGACACACATGCTAGTATATGGAAGGGGACATGTTACTCTAGACCGTTCACACATGCATTGCTGCACTCCTGTGGTCACACTCAGTGGACAGAATTGACGTGTGGGATTCACACTTGTTTCTGGGCTCTCCATTCATGGATCGTCACTTTGGGCGTGCATTGGGATCACCCGGGAAGGTTTGACAATACCGACGCCTGGGTTCTTCCCAGATTTCATTGGTATGAATGAAGTGTTTCTGGGACCTCGGGATGGTCTGAAAGCTCTGCAGGTGACTGTAATTTGCAATAAGGCTTGAGAACCACTACTCTAGAGAAAACAAAACACGGAGCCCTTGGATATGTATCTTCGCAGGAAAGGGCAGGAGACCAAGACATCTGTACCCAGTCACCTGTTCTTTGTCATCTCTCAGCTTAAGAACCTTTAAGACCCTCTGACCCCATGGCTGAATTTCAAACCCTGCTTTCCGGATCCTTAATGTAAATGCCTGCACTGCAATAACTCATTCTTTGCCAAAGGAAGATAAATAAAAGTTCGGGAAATATTAAATTCTCTTTGCCTAAGGCTTTTTAAGCACTATAGGTGTTTTCAAGAGAAAGGCTCATTTAGAGGTTATCTATTCTAATTCCTTGACTTGACAGGCAACCATGCAGACCAGGGAAGGTCAGGAGCTGGACATCGGTTATATGCCTTTGGTACCAGCCAGACTCTTCCTGCTTTTATGAGCACTATATCATTAACGCTTCCCTACAGAGCAGTAAGGTGGTCATTTTACAACTGTGTTGTAAAGATTTCATGAGATTAAGCCACATGGGTAACTTTGGACATGGGCTTGAACCCATCCAGCTCCTACGCCAGGCAAAGTTCCACTCCCAGAGCTCACAGTGGTCAAGTCAGACCTGAAACCTTGGGGCACTCTTTCCACCACACCTGGGCTGTCCTCCACGGTCCACGTGACTCACCTGAACTCTCACTTTATCTAGCAGCTCATCTGCCACCTCTAGTTAGAAACCTAAGTTAGAAAACCCTTGACTTTTCTCACCCTCCAATCCCTGCAGCATCTTATTTCCCAGCCAGAATGAAATTTCATAATCTGACAACAGGGTAAAATTTGGAAATTGGGATAAATTGGGAAAAATTTCCAAGGTGTGGTTTTTCTCTCGTGGCTTCGTGCGCACAGATGTCCATGTGTGTTTGTCATGTTCTTTGAAGAAAGTGTCTAAACACATTTTTAAATTTTTTTAATGTTTTATTTATTTCTGAGGGAGAGGGAGGGACAGTGTGAGCAGGGGAGGGTCAGAGAGAGAGGGAGACACAGAATCTGAAGCAGGCTCCAGGATCTGAGCTGGCTGTCAGCACAGAGCCCAATGTGGGGCTCAAACCCACGAACCGCGAGATCATGACCTGAGCCGAAGTCGGATGCTCAACCCACTGAGCCACCCAGGTGCCCCTGTCTAAACTTTATAGTATAAACAAGAAAACAACTTTACCCCTATTTTGACCTCTGAAAAATAATCACCATTTTCATTTTGATCTCCTTATGCATTGATTTCCATTTGTGTTTTACAAATACATTTTTACTGTCTTTGCAAAACTGGAAGCATAATGTGTAGTTTCTATTTTACTACCATCTTTAAAAATTTAATCATGCAGGGCACCTGGGTGGCTCAGTCAGTTAAGTGTCTGACTTTGGCTCAGGTCATGATCTCAGTTTGTGGGTTCAAGCCCAGCACTGGGCTCTGTGCTGACAGCTCAGAGCCTGGAGCCTGCTTTGGATTCTGTATCTCCTTCTCTCTCTGCACTCCCCTCTTAAAAATAAGCGTTAAAAACTTTTTTTAAAAAATACTTAATCATGAGCAGTGTCCCCTGTCATTAAACATTTTTTTGCAAGCATATTTTTTAACACTTCAATTCCAAAGTGTAAGTATACATAATTTCTTTACCAATTCTTCTATCACTGGACATTTAGGTAATTTCTTTTCTTTTTCTTTTTTTTTTTTTTTTTTGAGAGAGAAAGAGAGAGGGAGAGAGAATGTGCAAGTGGGGGAGGGGCAGAGGATCTGGAGGGCCTCCCCACAGATAGCAGATAGTCTGACACAGGGCTCAAACTCACAAACTGTGAGATCACGACCTAAGCCAAAGTCGGACACTTAACCAACTGAGCCACCCAGGCACCCCATAAGCAATTTCTAATTTTTCACTGTTATAAAGAACCCTTTAACAAATATCCTTACACACACAATTTTGACCCTAAAACTATATTTTAAGCATACATAAGCCTACATAATATTTATAAATACATAAAACATACAATGTGTTGTTTTACACATCACCTATTGTATATAAAATAACATTTATAGTATTTATATATATGTGTGTGTTTGCCAATGTAATAAGTGAAAAAAGCAGCCTTTTTATTGAATTCAGCTATACATTTTCATAACATCTCATAAGAACTACAGCAACGGCAAGTCCAGAATAGTAATGATGGAAACAATGTGCTGGGCTCAGTCCTTGTTGGAGAACGGCAGCTAAGACGCTCTCCTTACCACAAACTGTTACAAAGTCCATTGTCCAGGATCCTCCCAAGTAGAGCTGTTTCACACCCCTGCTACACGCGCTGGCAGGGTTGCTATGTTCTCAGAGGCGTGGTACTCAAGGGAAACAGTCCTGAGAACTGGATTGGCAACAGCTGAGCCACCCGCAGCCATTTCCTCTCAGCTTGCTCTGCAGGGCCCCAATGTACCCAGCAGGGAGGGCAAGCGTGTGGTTTTAATCGTAGGCACAGACCCGGCCCTTTACTGGTCTAAGGCCGTTAACATGACTCCCAGATGGTCACTGCCTAGGGTTCTCCCACTCTCGGCTCTCAGCTCAGAGAAGTCCTGTGGAGCTGGGCATGCCAGCAAGATGGCAGCTGTTGACCTGGGCCACTTATACTCCCTCACTATGCCTCAGTTTCCCCATCAGTTTAACTAGAATATTAACTGACTTTATAGTACAAATAGTACTTTAAAATATGTAATGGGCTCACAGAAAGTAGCAGAAGCAGAGTACATTCTGGTGCAAGCTGCAGTCTGTGTTTGGGGGGCAGGGGTGTTCCCACCACCCCCCAAGCAATTCTCAGACACCAGCCAGGTGGCCTACAAATCAACTCAATTCTGACACTGTCTACGCTGAGATAGCATCAGACCCCATAGGTTAAGGGCTCAGTCCCACAAGATTGTTCTCCACTTTAGATGCCAGTTGTAAGTCCAGCTGGTCACCTATACTTCTGACCAACTGGCTGTAGAGCAGAGGTTCCAAGGAACCCCTCCTAGGGTTCAATTTATTTGCTGGAGCAGCTCACAGAACGCAGGAAGCCAGTTCACTCATGAGGCTATCAGTTTATTACAAAAGATAGTGCAGGATGTGAATCAGGAGCCAGATGGAAAGATGTGTAGGGTAAGGCGTGAAAGGACTCCGAGCTCCCTCGCCCTCTTGAAGAACATTCTTTCCGTATTTTCAAGCGTTCCTCAACCCAGAAGCTCCTCAAACTCCGTCCTTTTGGGATTCTTTGGAGGCTTTTTTTTTTTAAGTTTATTTATTTGAGAAAGAGAGCATGTGGGAGGTGCAGAGAGACAGAGAGAGAGAGAGAGAGAGAGAGAGGGAGAGAGAATCCCAAGCAGGCTCTGCACTGACAGTGCAAAGCCCAATGCAGGGCTCGAACTCTCACATCATGAGATCATGACCTGAGCCAAAATCAAGAGGTGAATACTTAACCTACTGAGCCACCCAGGTGCCCCTCTATGGAAGCTTTATTACTTAGAGATGGTTGATTAAATCACTGACCGTTGGCAACCTATTCAGCCTCCAGCCCCTAGCCCATTCCTGGAAGCCAGGGGTGTGGGCTGAAAACTCCAATCTTCTAAACACATGGTTCTCCTGGCAACCAGCCCTTTTCCTCAGGTGACCTAGGGCCTTTCCAAAAGTCACCTCATTAACATAGCAAAAGAGACTTTAATCAGTCTCATTCCTTCGGAAATTCCAAGGGTTTTCAGGGCCCTGTGCCAGAAACTGAAACAAGGACCAAACACACACATTTCTTATTATAAATCACAGCACCACACAGAGGTTGCCTGCAACATACTAACTCCGGTTTCTGCCTTCCAGAAGGAACTTCCGACCGTTGCCTGGTCCTTCTCTTAGCTGCCAAACTGAGCAAACCAATGCAGAAGGCAAATTCAAGGTCCCCTCTGCCTCTTACGGCACAGACTGAGTCAGCCTTGTGTAGCCAGCCTGGCAACGTTTTACCTTGGGGACCCCCACCCGCCTCCCCCCACTGCTGCTGGTTCTCCAGAAGCTTGCAAGAGCCCACTGCCCCAGCCCCAAACACCTCAGCCGTGGAGCCCTACCCACCCCAAGAAGGACTCACCTCTTCCCAGTCTCCAAATCTAGAACCCTTTAGCTCCTTTTACGAAAGCTATTCATCTATGGAAACGAGAAGCAATCAAAATGACTAAAAACAAGGACTATGACATGAGGGTCCCCAGACTCAACTGAAGGCTACATGGCTACTAAAAATTACAATTAGGGAGCATACAAAAAATGCAGTCCATTTTATGAAAAAGCATACTATGGAATAGTGCCATGAACACGAATTACAATAACATCAAAATGTGCCTCCGTACAAGCAAGGGGCCCCAAAAGAGGCAAAGCAATGTTTTATTAGGATAGGAGGATTATGAATAAATCATTTTTCTCTTTTAGATTTCCACTGTTCTTATAACCATAAAATTCGGGGTGCCCAGGTGGCTCAATGGGTTAAATGTCCAATTCTTGGTTTCAGCTCAGGTCATGATCTCACAGTTTATGGATTTGAGCCTCAAGTCAGGCTCTGTGCTGACAGTGCAGGACTTGCTTGGAATTCTCTCTCTCCTTCTATCTCTACCTCTTTCAATGAATGAATGAATGAATGAATGAATGAATGAATAAATAAAACAATTCAGCCTTACAGGCAAGGAGACCAAAATTTACTCAAAATTTCCATCTTAAATGGTTAAAATAAATAAAACTTTGGACTCTAATAGCATTGAGTTAAATACTGTAAGTTTATAATAATAATAGCTATCATTTATGGAGTACCTTGTAGATGCATTCTTGAGCTGAGTTCTTTGTATGTATTATCTCATTTAGCCTGAATGACGATACTCATAGGATTAATTAACCGAGTTTTTTACACATAAGGAAACTGCAGCCCAGAGAAGGGAAGTGGTTTGCCCAGGAAAAGAGAACTAGAGACAGAGATCTATTTGGCCCAACCCTGCAGAAGGATTTTCACTTACATTTCATGATTCATTCCTAACAGAGCCAAACACATAAGAAAATATTAATAACACAAAGTCTGGTAAAGTTTTCTGCCTCGTTTAGCAGTACAAGCATACCCGAATACTTCATTTGGGTAATTTGCATTAGGAAAATGCTTAAAAGCAGATGATGCTTTCACTCTGCCTCTCCCTAAAATGCACTTCATAGGTACAGGTAAACTATGTGATACTTATTAAAACTCACTTTTATTGCATCCTAAAGAGCTGTGATAGCTGCACTGTGAATTTGAAATTTGCACCTTTTTTTCCACTGTGGAAACACAATTTATAGGATTCCTCCCTAATGCATGTCTTATTTGATTAGTGTTTGGTGACTCAAGTTTGACAGCTGACGCCTAGTAGTGATCACTACAGAGGACAAGGGAAGGGGTTCGTGTCGACCCACTCCAGAGAGAGTACTTTGTGATATTAGAGATAAATTCACATCTGCAAAGGCATTTAAGACTTCAGGAAAATGCTTAGTTGTGTTTTGTCATATGGCCCTTCAGAAAGTTGCATGAAAATTGGGGCACCTGTGTGGCTCAGTCCATTGGGTGTCCAACTCTGGATTTCAGCTCACGGTTCATGGGTTCAAGCCCTGAATCAGACTCTGAGACTCTGTGCTGATAGCTCAGAGCTTGCTTGGGATCCTCTCTCTCTTCTCTCTCTCTCTCTCTCTCTCAAAATAAATAAACATTTAAAAAAAGAAACGTGCATGAAAATATAATTCATCTTATAAAGCCACCATGCTAGAAATTCTGTGTAAACCAAGTGGACTTTATTGAATTATTGTCTAAGCCCCTGAATAAAAGTCCTACTGAAAGGGCCATCTATCCCAAGCCACTGCAGAAAATTACTTCCTCATCCCTCACAATATTGTCTGCTAAAATTAGACTGAAGTGCCTTTGATAAAGGAGATAGGAAGCTATCAATAGATTGTCACCAGCATTTACTGCCCATCTACTTGTACCCACTGGCTTTTGTCCCACGTTTTTCCTTAAGCTCTGCTTTCCCGCCATCTCTTAACTCAGGCAAAGGACTCAAGGTGCATAGCATCCCATAATAGAAACCCAAAATCCCCCTCAAGCAATAATGACTGCCCAGATAAAAAGCTCCCACTGGCCCAGACCACCCAGACCCAGCTCTCCGACACCCCGTAAAAGCCACACCTGTGCAGATGGACAGTGGAGTGAGCAATGGAGTGACTGACAGTTGCCCTTACCTCATTATAATACTAAAATCTCCGCCCAAGGAGGAGCACAAGCCTCATTTACAAAACATACAATGTATGTGTAGGCATGCTTCCTCAGGCGCATGCGTGACCTCACACCCACCTCTACATAGGATGACAAGGCTTCCCTATCTAAATATTCATGCTAACCCTAAATGAAAGGAACCCACTCACCCTCACTGAGGGAGTCATGGCTTTGGAAGTTATTCCTCTAATCTCCTTTTTTTGCTGCAAATAAAGTTTCCTTTTGGAGCAGCAACTCACTTGGTGTAGTTTCTACCTGTGACTCACCAAGGGGCAAACTCACATTGGCTCGGTTACAAGAGGAGAAGCAGAGGGAAGCAGAAAGTACAGGTGCAATCCAGATTATTTCCTTTGTTGAGAGTCAAGGGCAGTGATGGTCAAACTTTAAATCTATTAGCCTCAGGCTTTGCTATTTTAGCAAGAGTTAACAGAGCCTCTAGAATTCTTCTGGAGCACATCACCAGCACCACCATGCCCCCGATCTTCTAGACTAGAGTGGCCCTAACTCCCATTTCATTTCAACTATCCCAAGAGTCTCCTGGCTGTTTCATGCCCTTCTCCGGCCTCTGATTTAGTTGGGTCCTGCTTCTGCTGAAATCACTAATCTCCAGATTATCTCCTCATCCAACCCTGCTCTGCAACACAGCAAACATCCCTGGAGCTGAGTTCCTTCCACCTACACAAATGATTCTCTCTTTGTCTCTGTCAGTGTTTCTGTCTCTCCCTCTCTCACACATACACACACACACACACACACACACACACACACACACAATCATACCACTTAGAAAAGGCACACACTTGTGTGTACAATACACTCAACTAAGCATTTCAGCAAATGGGGAGGTCGGCATTACTAAAAGGCAGCCCCATCAAAGTAAGCGTTCATCATCCATGTGCAGAAAATTCCGTGAGCTTCTTACCAACATGGGCACTGATATGATTAATCTTGTATGTCAACCTAATTGGGCTAGGAGATGTTTGGATTTCTAGTTAAACATTACTTTTGGTTGTGTCTGTGAGAGGGGGTTAAACCAGTGGACTGAGTATAGTGATTGCCCTTCCCATTGTGAGGCCTTGAATACAATACAAAACTGGAAGAAGGTTGAACTAATTCAGCCTGACTGTTTGAGCTGAGACATCGGTCTTCCCCTACCTTTGGTGCTCTTGGTTTTAACTTTCAGGCCTGGAATCTATACCATCAGTTCCCTGGCTCTCAAGGCCTTCAAACCAGATCACCTGCTTTTCTTGGTCTGCAGACAGCAGACATGGGATTGCTTGGCCTCCATGATTGCATGAACCAGTTCTTTATAATAAATCTCTTTACGGATAGGTAGGTAAGTAGGTAGGTAGATAGGTAGGTAGGTAGATGGGTAGGTAAGTAGATAGACGTAGAGATGAAGTTACACATACACCTACATTTATGTCTATTTCCATATCCTCTTGGTTCTGTTCCCCTGACTAATACAAGAGAGACACCCACTCTCCACAGGCCTCTGGCCCCCTCTCCACCTGCTTCCCCTCGTCTTCTTCTCCTCAAGTCTTAATATCATGTGCACAGCACTTTCAAAACTCCTTTGGTTGTCTCGACTCTTCAAAGCCCTCAGGGCTCCCCTTCCATCCCTTAATGACTTGTCAAGACACTTTCCGAAAATAACTCCCTTCGTGGAAATACTTCTGGTAGCAGATATGAAAATAATGCATTCTTCTACCACCCACATAGGTACTTCTTTCTCCTCTGCCTACTTTTCTCATGACTTGCTACCTGGTCACCAGGACGATAAACAAAGGTTGTATTCTGGATTTGATGGAGCCTGGTAACAAAAACAAGCATGAAGTGACTTGAAAAATCCCTCATTGTTATGGGTATCCCACTAATCTACAGGACTTTCCTGGCCAGAAATGTGTTAAACACGGACATGGATATTACTTGGCTGGGGATCCAAACCATGCAGAGGCGCCATCCGTTCTATGGTCTCAGCCCTGTTCAGGGACAGCTGGTCGTCCAACAACCACAAGATGTGAAGCCTAGAAGACAGATGTTCAATAATCCAATAAGACCATTGTGGGGAGGCATCAAGTGCAGGATTCCAGGTCACAACAGAGACTCGCCCAAGACTCTGCTGAGCGGGGACTAGAGAAAGCCATGCCAGGCAGGAGGGATTTCAAGATAATTCAGTAGGAGTGGGCACGGAGGGGACAGCTGGAGTGTCGCTTTCAAACCTCCGGCGGCCACGCCAAACACCCAAATTGAACAGAGTAGAAAAAAAAATAGAACAAAGCCATGAGCAGATGCGAGCTCAGTGTGCCAGGTGTCATCGTTGCTGTGACAGAAAGAGGAGAGAGGAAGGAAGAGACCGGTTGCCTGGATCCATGACCTTAAACGTGGGGCCAGTTCTAGGTCAAAGACACTCAAGATGATGTGCCACAAAAAGCCCGCCCCCTCATTCCCACTGATCCTGCATTGGTCTTTCTCCTTCTGCTGGCCTCCTCGGGCCCCCTGCCCATTCTCTCGCCTCTGCCCATCTTCTTTCTGCCCCATGTTTACCCTTCAGCTCACACCATGGCCCACACATGACAGACGGTCCCTGGTTCTTTTGCCTACACGTGGAAGCTGAGTGCTGCCCACACCTCTCAGGCAGCTGCATTTGCACCGGGTCGAGAGGGTGAAGGTGAACTTGATGAGGAGGTTCCCCCCACCCCCGCCCCGGGGAACGAGGGCAGGGGGCAGGGCCAATAGGATGTGCCCGTATTTTTGTCAAAAAACTTTTTTTCTTTGTTCCAGAGATCTCTCTCTGACTCTGCTGGCGGCTTTTTTCAGTACAAAGAGAGCAGCTTAGCCAAGGACTATGGGCAATTTGGGAGGTGCAATTTGCCTGCCAACTTGGCACGTCACAAAGAAAATGCAACTGGTCTGGCAATGAAGAGACCAAGAAACAGTGATGGCCTAGGAGTTCTCTGACAGCGGCAGCTGGGATCCGCCGAGGGAAATGCAAGGCCAGGTGCTGTCCGGGAGGGGCTCTCCTGCGGAGTCCTCAGCCTCTAATCACGGAGGCTCTCAGCCTGCATCCCTGTCCCCCCACCAGTAGCATCCCACGGGCCAGTGACAGCCTCCACCAGAGCCCACTCTCCCACGCGGCCCTATGCTGCTCAGTCTCTGGGGCTGCTGCCTCCTCTCTCTGACCTCCAAGTGCCAGAACATGCTGAGGATCCATCCGGGACCTGTCTTCTCCGTCAGTTCCCATTCCCTTCCTGATCCACAAGGACCACCCTCATGCTGTCGTGACTCTCAAAATTGTAACCCCAGCTCCCTCCGCTAATCTTAGAGATGTACATCCAACCGCCTACTCAACAGTTTTGCTTGGGTGTTTGACAGACATCTCAATTATAACACGTCCCAAACAGGACTCAGTCTTCTGCCCAAAACCTGCCCTTCCTTCTCTCTTATTCGGCCCAGGAGATGGAAAGGCCATTCTTCCAATGATTTAACCTAAAGTCTTAGGGTTGCCCTTGAACTTCCTTTCTCTCAGACCTTCTAAATCTATCTAGAATGCAACCACTTCTGACCACCTCATCACTCCCATCCTGGTACCAAGCACCATCCCTTTGCAGCTGGACCATTGCAATAACCTCCCAGCCAGTTCCCAAGCATCTACCCATTCCGTACCATGCCCCGGCTCCCCTGGAGCTGGGAGTCAGATCAGACAGACCATTTCTCTGTTCAGATCTTCCAAGGATTTCCAATCTCACTCAGCAGAAATCCTTACATGATCTGTCCCCGGCCATTCACCGTGTCTTATCTTTATTTTTAGCACTTAGTCATACTTGCCGTATTATATATCTGTTTTATTGCCTAGAACTGGAGTTGGCAAACTACAGTGCCCAGGCCAGCCACCTGTTTTGTAAATAAAGTTCTACCAGAGAGGGCCATGTCAGTTCATTTATATCTTGCCTACGGCTACTTGAGTGCTAAAATGGCAGAAGTGGATAGTTGTGCAACAGCAGCCTGTGACCCACAAAGCCTAAAATATTTGCTATCTGACCACTGACAGAAAAAAAAGATGTGGATCCCTGCTCTAAGACTGTAAAAATCTAAGAATATAAACTCCATGGAAGGGGGATTTTGTAAATGTTCAACAATCAGTATTTGTTGGATAAGTACCAAACAAAGTAAGGCCAAAGTAGTAACTGAGTTTCTAACAAAGGATCAGAATGTAACATCTAAGGGAGTGTTGTCCTACAAAATACACACATACACACACACACACCAAAAAACAAAGAACCAAAAAACCCAATAGCTGTTAATAATAAGGTAATGGGGGTAGACCTCACTGAAAATAGATCCAAAATTTTTGAATACTGCAAATGGTTTCTGCCTCCTAAGAAAAGGAGTCTTGAATTTACTTTCAAGAGAGACTATATTTTGGTTTAGAAAAAGATGTATTCGCAGGTTCCCACTGTTGCCCCTGGGAAAGATGTGTGTACAATGGAGTAAAGTAAATGTTGATGTTCAAGACTGCGTCATTTAATAATGCAAGTAGGGTGTGTCTTTCAGCAGAGATATTCGATTAAAGTAAGGCAAACAAGCGTGTGACTCCTTTTCTCTTCAGATGCCAAGGAAACTTGTCCCGGACCCTGAGGAAGGGAGATGCCCGGGAACTTCCTCATGCCGCCTGGGGAGCTGGCTGGCCAGGAAGGAGACAGGGAAGGTCCCAGAGAGGGACCGTCTGAGGACAGGCCAGGGGGACATAGTTTGTGAGTACTGACACTAACGGTGGCTTTATATTCTCTGTGGTTTCTGGGTCTCTCGTGTGCCCCTGGCAAGTAGAAGAAGAGCTTGGCCCAGGATAACATGGCAAAGCAGAGGGGGAGGGCAGTCCATGTTCTCCTGAAGCCAGGATGGGGGTTCTAGAGAAGGACACCAAAACAGGGAGCCATGCCCACTGGGGAGGGTTACCAGGAGCCGAGGCAGGAGAATTAGCCCGTCACAGGGGCTGGGGATCCACAGGGAATGCTGGGTACAGTTGTCCTGAGCCCCTCAGACAACTCCCAGAATTCCACTGGGGAGGGGAGTCCTGTGGTCAAACCAGTGCAGAGCATGACAATGTGGACACTTAAAAAGGAGTCGTGATCTTCTGTCGGATCACAGCCTAATAAGATCAGGAAATTTAGCCTACAATAAAATCGGCAATTTAAAGAACATTATTTTAATGACCACCATTGAGTGTTCATATACTCATTCATTTAGTAAATATTGATTGAGTGCCTGCCATGGGCCCATCATTGGGCCGGTAATGGTGACAGAATGCTGGGCTTAACAGACATGGCTGTGTTCTCAGACTCTTAGGGTTTAGTGGAAGAGGCAGATGATAAACAGGAATTAAACAAATATTTATGCGCTGGTTATAAACTCTATAAAGGAGAAGCACAGGGAGGGAGAGAGAGAGGGGGAGGAAGAGAAAAAGAGAGAAAGAAGTTAGGAAGAAAGGAAGAATGGGTTTTCTGACTCCCCATACTCCTAAATTCATCAATCTATTGCGATTTTCTGGCCTAAAGGGAATGCCTCACTCAGAGCTGGCTGGCTGGGCACTTCCATCTTACATTCCTAAGACTATCCTTCCTTTGGTCAGGACAAGGACCCCACTCACCACAAGCCCTCAGGCTTGTCCCACACAATCCCTATGCCACATGCCTACATAAGGAGAGAGCTCTCTCTTCACAACCTCGTTCACCAGACCCAGTGACTTATGGTGACTTTCTAAAAATGGGATGATGACCCAACCTCCCAGCAGCCTTGGGGGTGGTACAGTGGACACCAGCGTTTACACGCATACCCAATGAAGCTGATCAAGTCACTGGGGGTCTCCCTCATTGGTGGTATAAACATAGAACATACTTATATTCACTAGTAAGTGCCCTGCCCAAAGGGTCTGCTTTGCAACCTGCAGACCTGCTGGAGAAAAGAGGATTTTAGCAATATTTCAGCCCAGTTTCCTTACTTTTTTATCACTCACAGCTATTAAAACAGTATAATCCCAGTTCTTGAAGACACGCTCTTCAGTTTGACTTTTCAAACTCTTACTCGATTCGAGAGAGCGTGGGTCTTCAGGGTCCCTTTCCATGGCAAGTCCTGCTGGATTTATCCTGTACCCACCTCCCTCAGCACCCCCAGGGGAGAGCAGATGCCCCTTACCCAGGAGGCAACTCTCTGGCAGGGAAACCCATGAGACACCCCTTCTGGAGCAGGCTCTAGACCACAGAGTATATCCTTCCCATACCCACGGGGGAAGTCAGACAGCTTCACCTAGGCTGCATCCAGGCCCTGGCTTCTCCCTCTGGTCCCTGACTCCATACCCCAACAGCACCAGGGCTTCCGCAGAGCAGATACGATGACAGTCAGCTCCCACACTAGAGGGAAGAGGGATGGTTCAGACTCTCCATGGCTGGGGGAGCCTCACATCCCTTATTTTGAAGGAATAGTCTCTCTTCATCAACAGTGTCTGTTAATCTCACACACACACACACACACACACACACACCAAGAGGCCACTGCTCTCCCTCACCCTAGCCCTCCTCCATCAGAATGACACAAGTTCTCTGGCTAGAGTCTCTGAAAAGGCCTGCAGAGAAAGGCTGGGACCCAACTTCTGGCAGTTCTCCGAACTCGGGACATGGGGTCTTAGCATCTTTGGGTCTCAGCGTTGGGGCTTTGCAGGTGATTTCAGGGAAAGACGATTCACTCCACACCTGAGTCCAGCTTGTTACACCATTTTAACAGGTCAAGGCCAAACTAGGTGAGGCTATGAAATTTCAAAACTGTTGCATAGAAAGGATGGGCAAAGCCCAAGGGAGGGACCTCAGGTCCCGTGGCTGGAGCTCTCACGGCTCCGTGACACCTCAGCTGGTGGCAGAGGACAACTCGTCTCCCGGCAGCTGAAGCACATGCTCACTGACAACTAACCGAGCATGAGGAGGACGCCACCTTGGGCTGCACCAGCAGGGGCACCCGACACCGGGAGCTTTGTCTCCCTGACCTTGGTACCAGCCACACCACCACACTGCAAGTTTGTCCCAGAGTCGGACACCTGGGAACCAGAGACGGTCTCACGTGGCTGTTGGTCTAATGGAGGAGACAGCCTCTCCCTGTGGGGAAAAGAGCGGCGGCAGAAGCAGGCAGCCCCCGAGAGAACCAGGAAACCCTCTCAAAGGCTCCACATCTGTCCTGATGTTTGAAGCAAAGCTAGGTCAAAAGGAACACAGCAAGGGTGATGAGGAGAAACTACATCAGTTTTTCAAACATGATGGTGAAGGGGTGTGTGGCTGCTTTATCTCCACACACCTAGAAACCTAAGAGCTTCTGAAGTATCCTATCAGAGACAGTAAATAAACACCACTTTCCAGAACAGTCCATGACAGTGACCTCTATCTACTTGAAGGGCTTTGAAGTGGGACAAGGATTAGACGGAGGTGTTAATTCTGACCTGGGATTAGAATCGATTTGTGGAAGTTTAAGAAAGGCAGGTTTGGGGGTCAAAACAACTGCTTTCTAGTGATTCTGACTCTCCTATGATAAAGACATCTCTCTAGACAGTAGGTTCACCTGCCAGCAGAGGGGCCAGGCTGAAGCTAAATACCGTCACGGGTCAGAGCTGCAGAGGTGGAAATTGCCCTCCTACCCAGGCTCCAAAGCACCTTCCAAGTAACCTGAAGATTTGCTCATTCTGTCTTGAAGAGAGGACCATTCATTTGGATGTCTCATTTCCAACATGTTTATTAAACAACAAGCTCCAGAGCCCATAGGTCATCAAAACAGCACAAATCTGCCCAAGAGAACTGTCTGTGGAAAGAGCTGACCTGTCAGATCATTCACTAGTTGTCCGAGCCTATGTCATAGGACTGGAATTCTTGCTCTGGGCCTTTGTTGACAGACGAAAGAAGACGTCAAAAATACAAAAACTAGGGGTGCCTGGGTGGCTCAGTCGGTTAAGCGTCCGACTTCAGCTCAGGTCATGATCTCACGGTTTGTGGGTTCGAGCCCCGCATTGGGCTCTGTGCTGACAGCTAGCTCAGAGCCTGGAGCCTGTTTCGGATTCTGTGTCTCCCTCTCTCTCTGACCCTCCCCTGCTCACGCTGTCTCTCTCTCTCAGAAATAAATAAAAACATTAAAAAAAATACAAAAATAGAAGCTTCTTTTTTGTATGCCCCTAATGAGAAAGAAGGGTGATTTCTTCCCTCGAAACTACTTTGTCAACTTTCCATGCGGTTGCCATGGTGATGTGAGCTGGTGCCTGACTCCTGCTGGAACACCCAGCCCCCTGCCGAGGTCCAGTGTGTTTCCAAGCCTGACCGACACTCCCAGCTTCTCTTTAGGGATCTTGGTGCCCTGTCTGCCGGGACTGGGCTCTGTCTTATGTTACTCAAAATAATAAAAGGAAGGAATTTAAACTCTGGCCTTTTGTGGTTTTTTGTTTTGTTTTGTTTTTAATTTTTTTAAATTTATTTCTGAGAGAGAGACAGAGCATGAGCAGGGGAAGGGCAGAGAGAGAGGGAGACACAGAATCTGAAACAGGCTCCAGGCTCTGAGCTGTCAGCACAGAGCCTGACGCGGGGCTCGAACCCACGAACTGTGAGATCATGACCTGAGCTGAAGTCCGACGCTTAACCGACTGAGCCACCCAGGCGCCCCGAGGCCTTTTGTGTTTTTTAAATAACTTTTAAAAAATTGCTATGTGGTACATTATTAACATGCACCCATATGCACACACAAGTAAGACAGTGCAAATAAAGTAAAATCACGGAAATCCTATTCAAAGAGGACTTCTGTTAATATCTTGAACACACTCTGGAAAATTCTGTGGTGGCCTCTATCATTTATGTGTGTGTGCTTACATGTAAACTGCTTTTTATATAAAATAGATTGTAATGTCCTTGATCTTTTGAAACCTTAATTTATCATGTAAAATGTCATGCCTGGTCATTGATCTTGAGCCACAAACATAATAACATCGAATATTCATTAAGAGCTAAAAAGGAGGCATCATATTGACTCATTCAATTCTTATGAAACCCCAGGCACGAAGATTATTTTCTGTGGTTATGCCTACTTTGCTGCTATTATCTCTATTTCAAAAATAGCAAAACTTATGATGCTCCAAGATCGCACAGCTAGTAAATGGTAAGAATCAGGGTTCAACCTATGCGCTCTAGTTTCAAAGCCTGTGGACTTAATCACCATATGATACTGTCCCTGAGCAAAGCCCTTCTTTTTCAAAGGTGGTATGGTATTTCGTGGTATAAACATACCATCATTTACTTCCTTGGTCCCTGTCTGATGAGCATTTAGATTGCAACACTTTGCAATTAAAAACAATAGCCTCAGGTGCCTGGATGGCTCAGTTGGTTAAGCGTCTGACTCCTGATTTTGGCTCGGGTCATGATCTCATGGTTCATAAGTTCAAGCTCCACATTAAATCAGAATGGTTGTTGCAGTGGGTCTCCCATCTATTAGTAACTTTGAAAACTGGTTCTAGTATTTCACCACTAAGCATAATGAAAACAACTCATGGAAATTTCCCTAATATGATCTACTACTGTTTTCTGTTTTGGTTTATCTAGAATATATATTAACTCATATCAAATGCCTTTGCCACTTCTATTGTTATCAACATATTTTTCTCCCTCCTTTACCCATCACATGAGACAATTACTTTTGCAGATTTCCACTATTTAAAAACTTTTTTTTAACCTTTATTCATTTTTGAGAGACAGAGAGGGAGGGAGGGAGGGGCAGAGAGAGAGGAGACACAGAATCTGAAACAGGCTCTGGGCTCCGAGCTGTCAGCAGGGCTTGAACTCACAGACCAGGAGGATCATGACCTGAGCTGACTGTGGACGCTCAACCGATTGAGCCACCCAGGTGCCTCGAGCAGATTTCCACTATTGATCCATCTTTGATTTGTGAAAAATGAACGTCACTTGGCCATGGTGCTATCCTTTTCTGCAAATATGGACTCTATTTGCTGATACCTTAATTGGGATTTTCTGATCAATGTTCTTAGGGAAGACTAGATTCTTAGCTAATTTTTTTTAAGTGCTGTGCTCCCCCATTATTTTGTACCAATGTTGTGCTTGCTTCCTAAACATAATTCAGAAGTTTACTTCTTTCCCTCTGCTCTAGAACATTTTGAACAGCCTAAGAATCATCAGATCTTAAAGAATTTAAAAGCAGAAATAGTTTGTACCTGATGTTTCATGGCAAGTGGGTCAATTTCCTTCCTGATAACTGGTCATTCTCTTGTCTTCAGTTCTTCTTGAACAGTATTTTCCTCAAAAGGCATTTAATTTTTCCATTTTATTAAAGAGATAATCTGCCCTCAAATTTACTGGTTACAGAAAAACTATAAAACTTTTCTAGTTCACACTTATTTAGTTTTTATTATTTCTTTCCTTGGGCTTACTCATTAATTTCTAATTAAAAAGAGAAACAGTCCCAGGGCATCTGCGTGGCTTCGTGGGTTAAGTGTCCTACTCTTGATTTCAGGTCAGGTCATGATCTCATGGTTCGTGATTTCGAACCTGCATCAGGCTCTCTGCTGTCAGTGCAGAGCCTGCTTTGGATCCTCTGTCTCCCTCTCTCTCTGCCTCTCCCTTGCTTGTGCTCTCTCTCTCTCAAAAACAAACATTAAAAAAAATTTTTTTTAAGAAAAGAAAAATAGTCCCTTTTTGCATATACCTCACTTTGCTTTTCTTAGAAGGCATCCTCCCCTAGCGAATCTGATGTCTTTGTCAGTCTTGGAAATGGCATCCAGGATAATCAGCAGCCCTCATGCTAGATGAGTCAGAACACAGGGAGGAAGAGAAAGTAAAGAAAAACAATGGCTGCCTGGGCAAGAGCCTGGAGAGGCCACAAGAATGACTCAGTCCCAACCACACATTCAGAATCACCTGGATGCTTTTAAAATAAGTACCAGTGTCGGACCCCTTTACAAGCCAATTAAATTAGACACTTTGGGGTGGCACCCAGGCATCAATGTCTCAGATCTCCTTATATGATTCCACTGCACCCATGGATGAGGACAACTAGACTCTAGAAATATGGAAGGAGAAAAAAAAAAAAAAACCTATGAAGGCGTTCAGCCATGTGGCCTCTACCCCACATCCACCACTCAAAGACCTCACCCCTAGACCAAGTCTATCGCAGGGGTATGCTTAAGGGATTCTGTTCCACTCACTGGCTTAAGTCCTTTGTACAGGTCTGAGAAACTGGATCATATATTCACCACCTAAAACAGGTTTCTGGCATCAGAAATGCCTCAAGCAAAACAAAATCAAAACCCCTATACACAAAAGTACAAAAATTCTGGGGCTCCTGGGTGGCTCAGTCAGTTAAGTGCCCAAGTTTGGCTCAGGTCATGATCTAGTGGTTCATGGGTTCAAGCCCCACATCGGGCTCTGTGCTGACAGCTCAGAGCCTAGAGCCTGTTTCAGATTCTGTGTCTCCTTCTCTCTCTGACCCTCTCTTGCTCACACTGTCTCTCTCTCTCTCTCTCTCTCTCTCTCTCTCTCTCTCAGAAATAAATAAAAAACATGTTAAAAAATACAAAAATTCTTTCCCAATGAGGTGGAGAAGTGCCTGAGACAGAGATACCACAGAGAGGCAGTTCCTATAGCTCACTCCTCTCCTCCTGCAAATTCATCATCATGGAAATGAATCCTGGGAGTAAGATCTCAGTGCCTCTCATCTACCATCTAGATGTGATTACATCACAGAGTGGCATTTGCAAATTGAATGTATGGCTCAGAGGAAAGTCTCTCAAAATCTCAAACAAGATAGGATAGAAGCTTATTGAATAACTATTCTCCACTCAACTTCATCCCACTCCCCAAAATATATCCAATGATCTTTGACTAACCCAACAGATGGCCTTTCCTGTTGTATTCTTCCATTTTTTATAAGGGTAAGTAACTCATCTCGAGTACTGGATAACATGTCAGCTAGTCAGGCTTTGAAAAGTCTCCACCTCCACTCTAATGGTTTTATACATCTCGTGTGATAATGGCAACCCCCCAAACCTCCGGCTTCCCTAGCGATTCAGAACGGAGTCACACAGACTCGGGCAGGCCCTGACACTTACTGGCTTTGTATCCTCGGACACATTTTCAAATTTTAGCTTCAAGTATAGCTTACCTCATGGGCTTGTTATGGGGACGGAATGAGGTAACCCACGCAAAGAGGATGGCACAGTGTCGGCCACCTTGTAAACATGTCCACTCACCCGGCAGCGATTCATCTGTTGTATTATACATTATGCATCAAGGGCTATGCTAGGCACGACAGACACAGTGGTGTGTAAAATCAAACCTGATCCCTGCTTCCACGGAGCTTACACACTAATTCTCAATAGATGCCAGCTGTTATTATTTCAAGATGCTGAGATTGGGGATGATCCTCACACTGCAGAGAAAGAAATCGCGTGAGTGGCACAGCAAGAGTGTGTAGTCTGTTACTTGGCTTGCCGAGTCCCAAATGGCAGGTGTTGGTGGTTAAGTCTCATGGATAGATATAATGCAGCAGGGAAGGGCCAGACAACTTTCTGACTTTGATTAAACTTGAAATGACAGGGATTAGGGGTGTACAAAGGCAGCCTGAGATGGCTGACTTCTGGCTCCAAGAAGCCTTCCCAGGACATAGTCATTTCACGCGAGTCAATTCACCTCTCTGGGCTCTACTGTCATCCTCTGCAAAAGGAGAACACTGTTCCAGATTATGCCTTGGGTCCCATGCCAGTTCTAACATTTTCTAGTAAGAACCAGCGTGAGTGTTTGGGGGAGGGTTCCCCCCAAAAAATGATGATTCTGGTCCACGGGCTTTAAGATAGTAGTACTGGAAATAGGCAAAAGTTTTCATAGATTGAACTTTTATTTTTTTTTAATTCATCTTTTTCTTTTAAAAGTTTATTTTTGAAATAGAGAGTGCAAGTAGGAAGGGGCAGAAAGAAAGGGAGACAGAGGATCCAAAGCAGGCCCTGCACTGACAGCACGGAGCCCAATGTGGGGCTTGAACTCACGAACCAAAAGACCATGACCCGAGCAGAAGTCAGAATGTTCAACCCACTGAGCCACCCAGGCGCCCCTCCATGGATTGAACTTGTAAATAATGTCAACAAAACAGGCACCTGCGGCAGAGGCTAGTCATTGCCTGCTCAGACATTCAGGTTCCCTTTCTTAGCAAATGAACCCCAATTTCATTTGAAGTCTCGAGGTGCCCAGAGAAAAGAGCTACTTTATACTTTCTCTGGTGACTCCAGCTAGAATTTTACCAAATTCTGGTCAGAGGCATGTAAATCTGTCTTTCCACCACATCTTCTTAAATGGGGAGGGTGAGGTGCTTTTTTTCCTCTCATGAACAGCAATGTAGGAGTAAAATGCTACTGAAACCAAGACAAAAGAGGAATTTTCAAAAGTAAGTTGTTTAGACAAAGTTTTTACTTAAATATCACCATAACCCAGCAAGCAAGCCATATGCATTCTTTTTAGAGGATTAAGTTAATGGTTCTTACACCCGTTACACCTGCCAGAGGGGAAAATGTCATTATGGTTACACTAATTATAAGCTTTTCATTCACAAATGGTTATGATTATTGAAGATTTCCCGTGTTCTCTTCGATCCTCTATGAAAAACAGCCCCAAATCTCTGTGTTCTCAGTGACATTTTTATTAGGAAATGTAAGGCAGTACCCCAAATAGAAAATTTTATCTACTTCTATTTAAGAATTTCCAAGATACGTTTCCAGGATAAAACCATCTGTAATACTCAGGGCTCTGCAGACACATAGAACCAGTGGGATATATAATACAGAGAGATTTATTTTAAGGAATTGGCTCACACCATTGTAGAGGCTTGGCAAGTCCAAAGCCTGCCGAGGAGGCTGGAGGCTAGAGGCCCAGGAAAGGGCTGTCTGCTGGCAGAATTGCCAGCAAGGTCATGTTTTAAAATGAGGCTTTCCATGGAGTTGATAAGGCCCACCACATTATGGAGGATATTTCACTTTACTCAGTTTACTAGCTTAAACGTTCACCTCATCTACAAAAGATGAAACATCTAGAAATCACAGAAACATCTAGAATAATGTTTGACCAAATAGCTGAGTAAGTGGCCCATCCAAGCTGACACATAAAATTAACCAAGCTGACACATAAAATTAACCATCATGGCATCTTGGGTTGTCTTATTTGCCAAAATAATTACAGTCTCTATAAATCTGACACGGGGGGGTGGGGGTGGGGAAGAGACCTCTGGAGGCTCTGTGACCTGGACAGACAACAGGATGCTCTACCTGAGAGACTGGTCTTCAACTCAGTCTTGCAGTGAATTCTCAAACTGTCCTGAAGTTGCTACCAGTTACACCAAGGGGGTAGCCATGCACATACCCAGCAGAACAACTGGAAAGAGGCAGGTGGGTAGACACATCCTGAACCCTCCCGTTTGCAAGCAAGCTGACCAATTCCCATCCCCCTCAGACAGCATCAGAAGTAGGTGAGAAATCCCACGAGCCTTCAGGGCCAGAAATTGAACCACCCCACGTGGGAGGAGTCTCTGTATGCCCCACACTGAGCCATCCACACACAGTTGAGTTTTAGAGCCATTTACGTACATTAAAGGAAACTGCATCCTCTGCCTGCATCTAGTGGGGTCTTCCAAAGGAGTGGCGTGACAGCCTGCTTGTTACCAAACAGAGCAGTAAACCCTCTACAGCAATGACACAGATACCAAAGTCCAAGCCCATTCCTAAAGCGCACGGTACCACTTTGCACATAAAATCTTGAACGCGGGCTTAGAAACACTTCCCACGTTGTGTTAAATACATACCACACAATTCAAAAACATTAATCAGTGCAATCTGTTAAACAGATGCAGAGAGTAATAAACTGTCTTTTCAGTATAATCTCGAAATCACTTACTTCTATAATGTTTTCCACCCCCAGGAATGTGAAAACTATAAATATCTTGTTGGAGCAAAATCATTTCCAGTTTCTTGTCCAACAGCCCCCTACAATCCCTCAGAGTGTTTGCATTTTTTCCTGGTTAAGTAACAATGATCAATTCTCTGGAACATCAAGTTCAATTTTATTGGTGAAGGGGGGGAGGAGAGAAAAGAAGGTGGTAGAGAAGAAAGGAAGGAAGAAGGGAGGGGGGAGGGAAGAAGGGAGGGGGGAAGGAAGAAGGGAGGGGGGAAGGAAGAAGGGAGGGGGGAAGGAAGAAGGGAGGGGGGAAGGAAGAAGGGAGGAGGGAAGGGAGGGAAGGGGCAAACAGAGAGAGAAGGGGAGGAGAATGCATTTTAGAACAGTTTCGAACCACCCATGGGCTTGAATTAAGCAAAAAGGCTATCTTCAGAATAATGTGATCAAATTATAATATTTCTGACATACAAAGAAAAGCAAGCTTTCTTTCAAGTGAAAGTAAAATATTAACAAGACAAAAGAAAACTCAAGTGTTAGGAAGACTCTGCCTCTAAGCAAAAACTAGAACACTGTGGTTTCTAAAACGTGCCACTTGATTACCTCTTGTTTGGACACCATGATAGCTTAAAAAGGTTATGAATAGTTCTGGGAGAATGATAAAGACTGTCCTTTTTAAGCAAATCACATACCTAGAAGAATGGAATCTGGTACACGGCTCAACCATATAACTTAAATACCATTTGCAAAATGATTTCACTTGACGAAGCCATTTTGCCAGAATGAAAACGTCAGGGCATGGTGTGATCAACTTCAGCATGAGAAACAATCAGTGGCACACATTATCAATTGAGAAACAAAGCTACCTCTTCAGGTAAGCAAGATTTGAATTAAACAAAGAAATGCAGATTCCCAAGTTACAGAATTTTAGTGTAAGAGTTGGAAGGTATCTTGGTAGCCAGCCCAGGTTCTTTGCTTTACAGACAGCTGCTTCTGTTCTAGAAGGCTTACAAGGTTTACCTGGTTCAACCACAGTTAAATCAAGAAGCAGAGCTGACATTCAGCTCAAACTTTTCAGACTCAAGTTCAATACTCTCATGGTGTTGCTTTTAGGTGTGTGTTGTGCTCTGAATATTTATGTCCTCAAAATCTGTATGTTGCAGTCCTAATGCTCATGGTGATGGAATGGGGCTGGATGTAGGGCCTTTGGAGGTGCGTTGGTTATGAGGGTAGAGCCCTCATGAATAGAATGAGAGCTTTTGAGGATTCAGAGAGCTCCCTAGCCCCCTCCACCATGTGAAGACACAGTGAGAAGTCTCTGTTGTTCTACCCAGGTGGCAGTATTTTGTGACAGGAACCTGAAAGGACTAAGACAATGTGTGAAGTGTGTTTGGCAATTTACAAAGCATTTTGATCTAGAGGCTCTGCTGTGTCTGTTTCAATGAATACAACTCATGGCTTCTAGTAACCACATACAAATCCAGTGTTTCAAATCAACCTGATCAGAAGTAATGCCCTCACTGAACACCAAACCAGGGGATGTGGGAATGTAGAAGTAGGAGACACACTTTTCCTACCCAAAGAGCCACAAGCTACATGAGAAGAGCAAAATTCCACCTGAAACAGCACCAGTGTCATAAAGGAATGTGGTTCAAATTATTAATGTTAAATAAAGGATTTTGAAAAAGGTCCATGACAAGTAGATATTAAAGTGAATGGGGTGAGAGTTCCATCTCCAGCCATGAAAGAATAACAACTGGAACTGGCCTGGACCTTCTGCTCTAAGAGACTATTTCAGGGATTCAGACAGCAGGCACCTCAGTACTGTGATCCTTAAAAGAAGGGAAACAAGGGAGATGAATCTTGAGATCCCTAATTTCTGTCTGGAGGCATTTACTAGATTCTAGTACACAGGGAATAAATACAGAGGACGGGCTTGTAGAGCCGTGAAGATGAAATTCGAGTTTGAGGGGTGCCTGGGTAACTCTTTCAGCTGAGTGTCCAAGTCTTGATTTTGGCTCAGGTCATGATCTCATGTTTCGGGAGTTCCAGCCCTGCAGTGGAGTCTGTGCTGATAGCATGGAGCCTGTTTGGGATTCTCTGTCTCCCTTTCTCTCTCTGTCCCTACTTCCACTCATTCATATTCTCTCTCTCTCTCTCTCTCTCCCCACTGCCCCCTCTCTTTCAAAAATAAGGTTTTTTTTTTTTAAATCTGAGTTTGAGGAGGCTGAGACATGCAGCTCATGGGAAGAAGAAAGCTCTATAGGAAAAGAGGTCCAGAAATCTACAAAGGGGTCTGTGTCTTTGGCTCGAGATTAAGCTACATCATCATAGCGTGAAACTCCATGAGTCAGGCAAAGAACAGGGAAAGGATAGTTACCAGGGTCCTGTTAGCTGTACAAATATCAGGGTTCTCACAGGGCTGGGAGATGGTCCAGATCAGAACAACTCTGGTGGAGAGAACTCATTCAGCCCCCGGGGAGTATCCCCTGCTTTAGGAATAGGGCTACAGCAGCACTGGTGGAAAGGTATTCTACCTGTCCAATCAAAGCTCTACAAGCCCCAGAAGAATCAAACTGCAAAGCTGAAGGAAAAACAGAAAACACGCAATTGTATTTGGAGATTTTAATGCTCCTCTCTCAGTAACTGATACAACATTTAGACAGAAAATCAGTCAACACACAGAATTCTTAAACAACACAATCCACCAACATGATTTAATTAACATTTGTAAAACATTATAGCCAATCACCAAAGAATGTGTATTGTTTTCAAGGGTACTCTGAGTAAGATAAATTACGTCGTGAAACTAGTCTAGATACATTTAAAGTAACTGAAATCCAATAGAGTATATCCTTTGACCACAACAGAATTGAGTATCAATAACAAAACAAAAAAAAATCTGCCAAATCCTCAAGCATTTGGAAATGAAACACTTCTAATTAGCACAAATGTGAAAAAAAATCAAAAGGAAACAAGTAAACATTCTGAACTGAATTCTAAAAAAAGACATCATGACATCTCAAAATATGTGAGGTGCTTCTCGGTGTTTCAGACAAGATTTTATAGTGTTAAGTGTCTATCTTGAAAAAAAGATGGCAACCCAAACATCTAAGCTTACATCTTAAAGAGTTGGAAAATAAGTAAATTAAACCCTAAGTAAACAGAAGAAAATAAAAGTACAAGCAGCAATCAATGAAACAGAAAACAAAGAAACAGTGGGGGAAAATTTTAAGAAACCAAAAGCTGTTTCTTTTAAAGATAAATAAAATTGACAAAAATCTAACTACGCTAATAAAGACGAGAAGACAGAAAGCACAAATTGGCCATATTAGAAAAACCTCACGGACAATAAAATAAGGAATCATTAAGAACAGGTCTATGCCAATAAATTAGACAATTTATACGAGATGCACAAATTCCTTGAAAGACACAAATGGCCAAAAGTAACACAAGAAATGTAGAAATTGGAACAGCGTGGCCTCTGTTAAGGGTTCTCAGTCCCCAATCCCTCTTCTTTGACCTGCTTTGTGAGACTGGAGCTCAGCTCGGCCCTGTAAGCTCTTCTCTTGCTGGTAGCAGAGAATTGCTGGAGGGGGAGCTTGCCACCTTGTCTCAGGGTGTTTTCCCTCCTTGCATCTCTGGTATGTGGCCACTGGGAGCATTTGGCACCACCCCGTGACTCACCTCTTCCAGGAGGACTGGGACAAGCAGTGGTATTTACTCTCCAGTGATGTTCCCCAGCACCCCCTGTGGTTTCCCAGATGTTTCACCAACACCACAAAGGGGTAACTTTCTAGGGAGTTTCAGGGGTACCTGAGGAGGCAGCTTCTCCATGTTCCTCACACAAACACCCCCAGAGGGTGGTTTCCTGTCTGTCAGCCCCAGTATTCCACATCTCAGCAAACTTCTGTGCCATCCACAGCCACACCATCGCTAACAGACCCGAGTCTCAGCTTTGCAGGGAAGCCCTTGTCCAAATTTGTTCCTTCCTTGAGTACTCTGTCCTTGCCAAGAAAGTGGTTGGTCTCTACACCCAGATATTTCTGTAACCATTGGAATTCTCATTACCCCTTAGTAGCTAATCCCATTACCAGTTAATAACTTTGTTTTTTCTGGTGCAGCTTCCGTCTTGGATTGTGACTGATACCACTGATAGGGTCTAAGATAGAAGAAACTCAGAGTGTTTCAGAAGATAAAGGAGGTAAGGAAGGGACACTTCCCACATGATTTTATGAGGCTGTTACCAAAACTAGACAAAAATAGAAAAAGAAACAAATAAATAACAACAACAATAAAAAAACTGGACCAACATTCTGCATAAATGTAGACACAAAAACCTTTAACCAAATACTGGCAAATCAAATCCACTAACATATAAACAAGGAAATAAACCCCCTTGTCATGACATATTTGAGGAATAGAAAGGTGCTTTAATTATTTGAAAATCAAACAATGTGATGTACTACCTTAATAGGAGAAAAATCATTTAATCACCTAATGGTGAGACATTTTCCCCCTTAAGATCTTGAAAAGGCAAGAACATCTGCTTTTCCCACTTTTTCTCTACATTGTCCTGAAGTCCCAACCAGTGCAATAAGGCAACATCAGAAAGTAGACATATTGGAAGAGAAGAAATCCTACCTGTTTCACAGATGACACTGTGTATGTAGAAAATCCTAAAGAATTTACACACACACACACACACACACACACACACACACACACACAAACTAGTAGAATGAATAATTTAGCAATGTGGTTGGTTTGCAGGTGAACAGAAGAAAAGCAAGTGTGTTTTGATGCATGTCTATCATATAAATGTATTATGATGTACACAACAAACTACTGAAAATGAAATAAAAATATCATTCACAGCATCAAAAAATCATAAAATAAATTTAATAAAATATGTGCAAAACCTGTACCCTACAGAAAGCTACAGAAATGGCTCAAAATATGGAAAGCCTAAAAATGTGGAGATATACTCATGGATTGAAGGGTCAATATTATTAAGATATCCTTTCTGTCCAAATTGATCTGTGATTTTAATGTAATCATTAAATAAATATTCTAGAAGCTCTTCACAGAAATATATGAGGTGAGTCTAAAATGTATATGGAAACTTTACATTTACCTGGATTAGGCAAAACAATTTTGAAGAAGTTGGGAGGATTTAAATTGAGTTCAACACTGACTATCAAGCGATAGTCATGAAGACAGTGCGGTATTTGCCTAAGGGTAGACATGTAAATCGATCTAACAGAATGGAGAATTTATGTCCGGATATACAGTTAGAGTCCATTGATTTTTTACAAACGATGGTTTTTTTCAACAAATGATCCTAGAAAACCTGAAATATCCATACAGGGAAAAAAATGAATGTCAAACCTCACACCTCTCAGCATATACAAAAAAAAAAAAAATGCAAAATGGATCACAGACCTGAATATAAAAACTAAAAATATAACACTTATACAAGAAAACAAAGGATAATATCCTTGTGAATTTAGAACAGACAAAGATTTCTTAGGATGCAAATAAAAAATAAAAACCCACACAAACAAAAGAAAAATCACCGACCATAAAGAAAAAAAATTATAAACTGCACTTCCAAATCAAAATTTTGTATTCTTGAAAAGATACATACTTGGAGAAAACCATTTATGAGACATAAATTTGATTTTAAAAATTCCATCTGAAATATATAAAGAGCCCTTACAACTCAATAATAAGACAGAAAGCCCAATTTTTAAAATGAACAAAAGGTAGACATTTCACATACATACGAGTGACACGTAAGTCCATGAAAAGATGCTCAGCTCCTGATGCATCGACCACACACCCACACGCCTAAACTTAGACAGAATAACAACATGAGGCTTTGGCAATACTGTGGAGCAACTGCAACTCTCAAACACTACTGCTGGGAGTGTAAAATCATACAGGCGTTTTGGAAGACAGTTTAGCAGCTTCATATAAAGCTACACAGACACTCTCTAAAGACCCAGCAATTTCACTCTTTAGTATTTATTAAGAAAAGAAAACACAGGTCCACACAAAGACTTGTACACAAAAGTTCATGACAGGTTTATTTGCAACACCAAACAGTGGGAGAAGGGGATGACAAACTGTCGTAGAATCATACAATGGAATATTCTTTGACAGAAGGGGCAAACTCTTGATATAAACAACAAATCTGAAAAGCATTCTGATGAAAGAAACCATTCACCAACGAGTACACGGTATATGATGCCACTTTTATAATGTTTTAGAACAAAGAAAATTTATCAGTATCCATAGAAATCATATCATTGGTTGCCTGAGACGGGTGCGGGTGAGGAAGTTACCACACAGGTGCACACGAGAACTTTCTGGGATGACGGAAATGTTCCATCTCTTAGTTGGGATGTTGGCTTTGTGGGTGTTTCCACTCACTAAGACTCACTGAACTGTCCACGTAAAATGAGAACATTTTATTGTATGTGAATTATACCACAATAAAGCTAACCTAAAAAAATATGTAGAGATGTGAATGGAAATCACTTAGACTTGGTTTTAATTTAAAATTTTTCCCTGTAATCTGATTTATTCTAATATTTACCTTCTTGTCTTTAATAGAAATGCACAACTTTGTTAATTTCACCTATGGTAAACCACTACAAATTCCAGAATTGCAGAATTAGTCCGGTGAAGTTTTGAACTTTCGTTATAAAGAATTCCAGAATTTACTTTATCAACATGAACAATGTGACTTGTTTCTAGGATGCCCATTATTGCTTATTATACTGTGTGAGAAATATGCTCTCCATACTTAAATACAAACACCTTTGTACTTTAATGAAATAAATGCATCTAACCACACAGTATTAGAGAATGAGCCAATTCTATGAACCAGCAGAAGCTTAGTGTTTCCCTTCTTCCGAGCGCAAAGATAAAATAATTCATTAGCCGTTTTTAGTCTGTCACCAGTGACACACAAGACAGAGCGAAAGGCACAACGAAATAAGACACAAGAAAACTGCTGCAGTACCACCTTGAGACCCACGTACAGCACTGGCCATGTGGGATTCTCTTCTTCCTTCCGGCCACCTGGGAAAATGTTCACAGAGAGTTTTAAGGGTTACAGGACTAAAAGTTGAATCTGAAAGACTTAAAAATTGCAGATAACCCAATTAATCTGCTCATATTTATTACTGCAGAAGTAGCTTTAGAGGTAGTTTATTAATGAGGCATTTTTCAAATCATCCACTCATCTATAATTCAACAGCATCATTGTAAAAAGGAAAAGAAAAAGTGCCCCTTAGAGTGTAAGACGAACATGTTGAAGTGGTTTCTGAAAAGCAGCACATCCAGTGTTCTTCAGCCCCCTGTGGGCGCCATTACCTCCAGAGGAGGCCAGCAGCTCGGTCAGACGCACGGTCCACCTCTGTGAAGATTAAGTCACTGCCCTCTGCACAGTCCCTCGCACACGATGAAGACAGTGACCTCAGCATTAATGCCAAGGCTTCAAGGTGCAAACCACACAAACAGCTCTCCCAACAGGACCCCTATGGCTTGAGTTTTAGGGGACATGTCGGGTCATGTTAAAGATTCATGTGTTTCCCCTCGGCATTAGTTTTAAAAATACCTTCCAGAAGATCAATCAAAAATATATTTCTCTCCCCATTTACTCTTCACTGTGTTTAGCCTCCAAGAGGCTCATGTATTGATCCGTCAAAACAAGAATTGGCTTTGAACCAAAACCAAAAAGAAAGAGAGAAAATACAAAAAGTGTTCTACGGTGCTCTGTGAATATTAGCTTGTGGCTTCCACGTGAAAGTTGTCAAACTGTGCAAATTCAAAAGAGTGAGTTCCAATCGCGGCCCAGCCATTCTTCGGGAAACTCACAGGGATGTTCTTCCAGACAGTCTTGCCATCCAGCATACCAGAGGAGAGACAGCCCTGGAGGAGAGACAAATGCACCCCTTGAAGATGTATGAAATGATCCTCTGAGATCTTTCTTAATATGTATGTATGGCCAATCTAGGGGCACCTGGGTGGCTCAGTCGGTTAAGCGTCCAGCTTCAGCTCAGGTCATGATCTCACAGTTGGTGGGTTTGAGCCCCACATCAGGCTCTGTGCTGACAGCTCCGAGCCTGGAGCCTGCTTCAGAGGCTGTGTCTCCTTCTCTCTGCCCCTCACCCACTAGTGCTCTCACCCTGTCTTTCAAAAATAAATAAATTGTTTACAAAAATACCAGACGCTGATTTAAAAAAAAAAAAAAAAAAAGTATAGCCAATGTATTCCATGGAGTAAACATCCTTCTCAAGTAAGACCATGGCAAAACTCAATTCCACAAGTTTGAGCAGAAGTTTGAAATACAGGAAAAATTCTCTCAGAGAAAATTCTTAACTACTTACGTAAATAGTTTCCAAGGCACAAGGAATACCTTGGTATTTCCCTGTCCCCCACCAAAATGCTCTAAACCAACAGAAAGGTAAAACTTGCTGTAACATTATAAAGGTTTAAACAAAAGCCCACTAAAAGAAAAAAACCATGTAATTTCCAAGTACTTGCACACACACGTGTTGTGATAACAGCCACCAGCTCTTCAGGCGTGACTAACGGAGCCAAAGCATCCATTCACCTAAGTGTCCATTTTGTCCCTGTGTACGAAATACCACTTCATAATATAAGTCATATGGAGAGCCCACCCTCAAGTTAGAAAAATAGTAACCGTCAGTTAAACTGATGTTGGGGTGGGGAGGGCCAGGGGGTAAGAAGGGAGGCATCCATAGAAATAACAACTTACTGGTCACTGACAGAGAAAGATAAAAATATTCCCCTCAGACAGCAGCCATTCCTACATAGCCAAGGGCCTGGCACACGGGGGAAAATAAATGCCAGCTCTTTTATAATAATGATATATTATCATTATAGCACATTTATGAGCATATCAATTGCAGCCATTTATGGAGGGAGATACTGAGACATGAGATGAAAAGTCAAAATCAGATTCACCGGCAGAGCAACAACCTGAATCATAGTTGTCCAGCTCCACATTCAGGGCCACACAGATTCCCACTGCCACACACGTGCACAGCTACGCGTCGCTCTCAAAGTGCTCACTGAACACTTCTGCCACTTGGCCGAGGGTGAATATTAACACTGAGCCAATACCCAGCCATGGTGCCCAAGTGTACGTCACCTCCTCCTCCCCACCCCTGCCTTCTGGGCTGCTGTGCACATGAGGCCTGTCACCAGCAGGGTACCTCACACGAGGCCTGTCACCAGCAGGGTCCTTCACACAAGGCCTGTCACCAGCAGGACCCTCTGCTCAGCATGCTCTTCCCATCAGGCTCAAAGCACACCAGCTCTGAGAGCCCTTCCCCGGCCTCTCTACCTACACACTCTGGACAGCAGAGTTTACCTCACTGTCCCATTTTTTTCCTCACCATATGACTAACTGATTTGTTTTCTTGACTGTCTTAGAACCAGAGGCAGCCATCTATGGCCCACAGACCAGCCACATATTTCTATAAATAACATGCTATCGGAACAAAGCCACACGCATCCATTTGTCTACTGCCCGTGGCTGCCATCTCACTACAAAAGCAGAGTTGAGTAAAGGTGTCCAGACTACGCGGCCCACGGAGCCTACAGTATTTACTAGCTGGCCCCTTCCAGAGAGCTTGCCAATCCCTGTCCGAGGAGAACACAGGCTCCAGAAGAGCAGGAACCCTGCGTGTCTCCATTACTGCTGCATCTCTTAGCACCTAGAAAAGTACACATAACATGAGCTTCATAGAAGTGTATGGAATGAAAGAATAAAACACGTTTAACCCAGACAACCTTAGAGAAGTGACATCCCTTTTACAGAGAAGGAAATAGAAGCTCAAAGAGGTGAAATAACTTTCAGGGAGTCGGGATGCATCAGCAAGGAAATACTAATGCTGGTCTGCCTGTCTCAAACATGCCTCCTGCTAAGAATATGCACTCGATTCACGATGTGCATACCACATAACAAGTGCCGTAGCAAACGTGCATACATATGACCTCATTTGATCTTCATAAGAAGGATGTGTCTTCCTGACACGATGGACGGGAAAACAGAAGCTGAGCAACAGAAAATACTTGTAGGGGGAATGTGTTAAGACTTCAGTCCGTTGCTCTCCCCACCACCTCAGTGGTGCTGAGGGTAAAGCGCCTGACATATGCGGAGAAGTTAAAGTGGGGCAATGCTGAAATGATAAAATCCCCCTAAACGCTGGTCCGGGGGGTTGTAAAAGGAGGAAAATGAACACTGGAGCTGGCCTCACAGGCCGTTTAGCCTGGTACACAGCTTGTGGGCTAGTTTCGAACCAGATCTGTGATTATGGATCTAAAGTTGGGAGAGAAACACGATGGGAAGAGGCAAGCTGAAGGACACAGGTTATTTTAAGTGGAAAACCATGACCTTCATCATTTTGCTAATGCCAATCCCTGGCATGTAAGTGACCAATGAAAAACTTAAGTAAAAAAGAGATAAAAAATCCTCATATTAGCTGTAATTTGGAAAATGGACATCAAACAAGATGTTGTTTTGTTTTGTTTTGCCTTTTCATTTGTGCAAAAAACTATTTGCCAAGTGCTATTTAATGGACTGGGAATTTAGGACGAAAGAGAAGGGCAAGGTCCCCGTTCCGCGGACCTTGAGCCCTAGCAGGAAACACACCCACCAACACACCCAATTAAGAAATGCTAAGCGGTACATGGCGTGTGAAGAACTCAGCCAGCAGCCGGGGGCCTGACCAGACTGCAGAGTGGGAGGAAGGCTCAGAGTAAGTGCCCAGAGTTGAAATGCGAGGGGGAAGCTGGGTGCTCCTGGCCAACGGAACAAGAGACGGTGGGGCTGGGGGTGGAGTGGGTGTAAGTGAGCAAAATCCCCATCTGCCCCAGTGGCAAGACCAGAGCTAATTTCCAGAAAGTACAAGTCACATTTTATTAAAGAGATACCAGAGGATCCATCTCGAACAGTTCAGAGCAACCTTATCAGAGAACGCATGGGGCGGGTACAGAGAAACCAGCGGGAACCCAGAAGGCACCTATTTTCAGCAAGCCCTTCCGATTTTCTTAACCATGTCTACAAAGCACCTGAGAAAAATTAAGGACTTTTATTTTTTAAATCCCTTTCATAGTTTCAAAAAATTTAAAACATTGCCGAAAATAAGCCTCACAAGAAACAGGCAAGAACCACTGAATCAAACTGGAGGACACAGTGGGAGACTTTAATAAATGGGAAAATGCAGTCTGTTCTTCCCCTCATGGTCTTGCAGGGGGAAAACACCTCATTCTAAAAAATAAGTTGGTTTTGCCCAAATTAATCTATAAATTCAATGTATTACTGGCTGCATTATGCATGGGGTTGAAAAGATGTTTTAAAAGTTCAAATAGAAGAGGAGGAGAGGGCAAGATGGCGGAGAAGTAAGGAGCTCCGTACTTGCACTCGCGCCCATACATCACACAGAAAAGATCTGAAGACATTGGAAACCTTACAAAACCTGAGAGATTGGGAGAAAAAAGACGCAGAATCCACTGAGA
>NW_024081417.1:822617-921648 GCF_003009895.1 Hyaena hyaena | reverse complement strand
TGAGAACAAACATTTTGCCATTTACATGCTTACGGCATTAAAAACTTCCTTCTCTCCTTTACAATTTATCCTTCTCACTATATGAGATACCTTGTAACGTGACATATTCTACCCTTTATAACGGCATTTCCAAATGTACTCCCAAAACAGAAAAGACTATTAGGAAGTCCTGTCATTTTATGGTCATTCCTTTCATCTACCCGCATGCACTTAGTATAAATTTGATCCGAGACGTGATGTCATTACGCACCCGATCCCTTCAGAATGTGTTTCTAAAATGGAAATGCTCTTGTATGATGCCAAAAACATTTGAAACTATGACAGATCAGTTAAAGCGCTGGTTTTGTCAGCTGTGTTCTTTATTTAATACAGATTGGTTCCAATCAGGATGGGAAATTTAGTCTTAGGGAAGTATTAGGTAAATCTGCAAGGCTTCTAACCTATATGTGCCCCTGACCACTTGTTAGTCTTTACTGTTCTCTTGAGAAAGTGCTAGGCCTTTTGTCTATTAGAATTTGCTAAGGTGTAGATGTGGCTTCTTGACTCGTTCACATCCAGGCTCCTCCCCTATTTCTTGTACATGAGCTTTTTGCTCAACATCATGAAACAGGAGGGAAAGCACCTATACCACAGTGAGATACTGCTCCACATTTACTAACTGGGTTCGCATCTAAAAAGACTAACCGTACCCACTCCTAGCAAAGATACCAGAGAAATGGAACTCTCATACACTGCTGGTGGGAACACAAAAGGATGAATCAATTTAGATGACAATCTGGAGTCTCTTAAGGGGTCCTACATTCACCAACACTCTGACTCCAGTATTAACACAAGAGAGGACCCTGTACCAAGAACTGTACCCACTTTCTGCAGCACTTTTACTTGCAGCAGCTGAACCTGGAAACAAATATCCATAAACAGAGGAATAAATAAATAAATAAATAAATAAACAGCACCATATTGACAGGACATACTTCTCAGCAGTATGAGAATGAACTGCTCACTGCTCATACAGTCACCACTGATAGATTCCAAAATAAATGTGCTACATGAGGGCACCCAAGGAAACAGACTAAACACTTTAAGACTTCAATCATATAAATTCTAGAAAATGCAAAGTCCTCAATTATAATGTAAAGCCACTCAACGGCTGCCTCGAGGACGGATTATTACAGGACACAAATAAATACGCGGGTGATAGACAGGTTTATCATGATTGATGCTTTCATAGATTATATGAATGTCAAAACATCAAACTGCACGATTTCATGACCATTGCATGTCATCTGTACCTTACTGGAACTGAAAAAATAAGGTTCAAGTTAAAAGTCTGGATTGTCTACACTTCAGAAAATCAAGTTGGGCCACCACACTGACTCTACCATGTGTGTCCTCATCGGAAGCACTTGCACTGGTGGCAGCAAGATCAGGTGAGCAATGAAGGTGTCTCCTTTTCATTCAAGCAGGACACTGGCTCGTCACCAAGCCCTCACTGTTGAACCAAGAGATCTCTCCTGTCTCTGTCCTTGTTTTGTTGGCATCCATAACGGACTTTGGTGAACAGTCCAGAGGGGACACAGGAATCCACAAAACTTTAGATTACTTTCTCTGACAGGGCTTCAGCTACAAAAGACAGACCCTCTGGAGGTCCTGAGGGTGTCTGTACTTGTGCATCCTTCCAGGTCATAGGGCCTAAACACTGCGGATGCCCTTCTGAGAGAGGCACACTCCAACCGGTGTGCTGGTCTCCTGCACTCTCTATTAATCCATTTTGTTCACAGCGATCATGCCCCTAGCCCGTACAGTCCTAAAACCAGCGATGTTACCTACAGAATTCAGGACATCAAGGCCTGTGGCTGTGCTGCCAGTCCTGGGGAATAGATTTCCTTCAAGAGCACTGGGCACTATACCATCAATATCCCCTGTGAACAAGACAACAACTTATGTCGCTTAGAAGCACTGAAGGTTGTCACAGCAGCCAACAACTGCCCCTCCTCGCGTCGAAACTCTGGCCCTACAAAATATCCTGGCATCCAGCTATACATTAGGATCACAGAGTCTTTCAGTCTTCCCTGAAAGGCCTCAAGCATCCATGCAAACTAAACCCAGACTGGAGAGCTATCTTCTGCCATCACACTGTTCCTTCTAAGGCACATGAATCGGTTCACATGTTCACGCGAGCAAACAGTTACTGTCACACACGCACACAGTAAATAGACTCCCCAAGATCAACAGGGACTCAAACAGTAAGACCTTTATTATTGTAGAAGCAAGGGAATTGGGGGGCTGACTGCCCCTGGGCCGGTGACTCGGGAGGCTGTGAAATTCCATCCTGAGTCACGATGACAGTGATAGCCCTGAAACATGAAGCCCACCTTTTCAAAAGACCAACATGCCTCTAGGACAAAACCGGGTGGGACCCATGCCCTACCTCCTCAGAGAGGAAAGTGGAAGGAGGAAGTACCCAGGCTGCTCATGGTCACCTGGGACGTGCCCTGACACTGGGGCCTGGCCCTGGGCAGGTTAACAGAGTGCACTGCAGCTGCCACACCCCTGGGGTTTATGTGGGTGTTGGAACGTATTATGTTCAGCACAGGCAAATGGCACCTTCAGAAAGGCTGTCCGGCGCTGGCACACTGAACGCATAAATGCTATACACCTGCACACTTAAGGTAGTTCTCCCATTTGAAATGTGTGATCTCCGATGAGGTAAGTCCTTTGGCTGAAGGCATTTCACATTCACCTCATGTCTAAGGCCGTTCTTCAGCGTGAGTTCCCTGAAATGCACTGAGCCTAGATTTCGGTTAGCCACTTCTCCCATCTGCCACATTCTAATGTGACACTGTGGTGTTTTAGGAGCTTGGACTTGAAGGCAAATACTTTGCCACATGCAAAACTCATGAAGCGTTTTTTTCTGGTGTGACTATTTAAGTGGCCCATGAAATGGCAGACACGGGTAAATGTTTCCCAACTTCACTGTACTCCTAAAGCCTTTACCCAGTGTGCACTTTCCGGTGTTTAATGAGGCTGGAGCTATGGCTAAAGGATTTCCCACATTCGCTGCACTCGTAAGGCCTTTCTCCAGTGTGAATTCTGCTGTGTTTAATGAGGCTAGAGTTCTGAGTAAAGGATTTTCCGCATTCAGGGCACTCATAAGGCCTCGATCCAGTGTGTACTCTCTGGTGTTTTAAGAGACTGGAACTGTAAGTAAAGAACTTCCCACATTCACTGCACTCATACGGCCTCTCTCCAGTGTGAACTCTCCGATGCTGAAGAAGCGCGGAGCTCTGGCTAAAAGATTTCTCACATTCGCTGCACTTATAAGGCCTTTCTCCGCTGTGAACTCTACGGTGTTCGATGAGGCTGGAATTCTGAGTAAAGGATTTTCCGCATTCGCTGCACTCATAGGGCCTTGATCCTGAGTGAACTCTCTGGTGTTTTATGAGGCTGGAGTGGTAGGTAAAGAACTTTCCACATTCGCTGCACTCATAAGGCCTCTCTCCAGTGTGCACGCTCCGGTGTTGAAGGAGCGCAGAGCTCTCGCTGAAGGACTTCCCGCATTCGCTGCACTCGTACGGCCGTTCTCCAGTGTGAATTCTCCGATGTTTAATGAGGTTGGACTTGTTGCTAAATAATTTCCCACATTCGTCACACTCGTGAGGCCTTGCTCCAGTGTGAACCCTCCGGTGCTGAATGAGGCTGGAGCTCTGCCTAAAGGACTTCCCACACTGCCCACACTCATAAGGCTTTTCCCCAGTGTGCACTCTCCAGTGGTCACTGAGGCTGTAGCTTTTGCTAAAAGATTTCCCACATTCACTGCACATGAAGCATCTTTCTCTGCTGAGGTGTGTCTGGTGACCAACAAGCGTGTGTCTGCAGGTGGGGTCCTTGGTGCCTTCTCCCCGGCGGCACTGAGTCCTCCTTCCGTGAGAGGCCGCCCCACACTCAGCTCTCCTGTCTGACTTCTCCCCGGTGTGCGGGGCCCGATCCTGGAGGCATCTCGAGCTCGCCAACAAGTCCCTCACAACCTCGCCACAGGAAAAGGACTTCCCCGACACACAGAAAGTGTGGTCCTTCCAGGGAGAGGCTCCGTCCCTGTTGCTCCTGAAGCAGGTCTCTCCAGTGCGCTGCTGCGGGTGCGGAAGGTCTGCATCGAAATCCACCTGTTGGTCACACGCCCCCATCTTGTGGAGTTTCTGTCCACCAGGCGTTGGGTGGTGCTCAGTCGAATGTAAAAGTTCTCTCAAGTCCGGGCCACACGCCTCCCAAGGATGAGCCTTCTGGGAGGACACAGCCACCTTGGAAGTCCTGCCCTGTGACCCTCCTTGGACAGAAACACCGGGCTCAGGGGACTCCTCTTCCTCTGCTCCATGACGACAGCCTGAAAGCAGGAAATGCTGGTGAAGTGCAGGCTGACCTTGATGGGAGGGAGAGGCTCCTACGCAAGCTACAACCATGTGTCTCAGAAACCCAGGAACCCGTGCACCGGACGGTCCGCAGGACGGGGCTGCTTACCTCGAGTGGGCCACAGAGCGCACAGGATGGGGGAGGCCCCCCCGGAGGTGAAGGCCAAGCAGGTGGCAGGACAGAGAGGAGAGAAACAGTCTACAATTCAGTCCTCTGCAAACAGCTTTTTTTTTTAAATTTTTTTTGTGTGTGTTTTATTCATTTATGAGAGAGACAAAGAGAGAGAGAGAGACAGCATGAACAGGGGAGGGTCAGAGAGAGGCAGACACAGAATTCGAAGCAGGCTCTAGGCTCTGAGGTGTCAGCACAGAGCGTGACGCAGGACTCGAACCCACGAACCGTGAGATCATGACCCGAGCCAAAGTCGGAAGCTTAACCGACTGAGCCACCCAGGCGCCCCCCTTTTTGTTTTTTTAATGTTTATTTATTTTTGAGAGACAGAGAGACAGAGCATGAGCAGGGCAGGGGCAGAGAGAGAGGGAGACACAGAATTCGAAGCAGGCTCCAGGCTCCGAGCTGGCAGCACAGAGCCCGCCGTGGGGCTCGAAATCATAAACTGCGAGTTCATGACCTGAGCTGAAGTCGGCCGCTTAACCGACTGAGCCTCCCATGAGCCCCAGCAGACAACAACTTTCCAAAGGAACTTGTTCCTGGTGACACAAATGCCGTGCAGAAGGGTGTGTCCAGGCCCAAGGAAACAGGACTGTTACGGGGCAGGTGGCGTTTGGGGACGGCTGAAGAACATGGCCACACCTCATGATAGACACAACCGTTGGCCACTGTGCACAGTGATGCAGGTGGAGGGGTGAGAAAAACAGGTGCCACATGGAGCCCAGAACTGTCCCGGGCTGGAAGGAAGAGTATGACTGACAAGGAACAGGGTTGACATTTGGCAAATCGCCACGAAGGGGAAGGAAGGACAGAAATGATGTGGCCACTGGCTTCAAACTATTACTCAAACAGAACAGGCTGTGGGTGTGATCTGAACCCAGCACTGACGTCGCCTTCCTCCGGGTGCCACTCTGCAGGGCCTGGCTCCGTCTGGGCCATCACCAGACCTCCTGGGACCTCCACGGGCTCCCCGATCCAGCCCCACTCCCACCATGAGCAAGGACACGGCAGCTTTGTGGTACGAGTACTAAGGGGAAAGACAGGACAGGATGAGTGGCCACCAGTAGCCTGAAACAGCTCAGCACGTGACAGCCTACGGGGAAGAGCACTAAATAGTCCCCGGACAACTCCGGAAGAAGGTCTTCTGGGAACAGCCCATGGTCCTCAGAAGTAGTAACGCTGGCACAGAAAGCAGTTCCCGGCCCAGGCAGGCCCGACAAAGCGTCAGCTAGAGAAAGGAAGCTGGCCTGGAGCATCAGCTACCTTGCACGTGGATGAAGTCACGCAGGCAGAGGAGGAGGGTATTAAGCTGGGATCCGTTAGGTTCACGGCAAGACTCCACCCTCTTCCCTGCACGTCAGCAGGAGAGCTGGACCTGGCGCCGCTCAAGGCAGGAGGGCAGCGCACAGACCCAGCTTCACCTACGACAGCACCCAGCCAGGGAACTGGGGGAGGAAGCAGTGCTCGCGGTCCCGAGGTAGAGACTGCTGCTGGGGACAAGGGGAGGGCAGAGACTAGCTCAGGGCACAGGGGTGGGTGTGAGGGTCTTACCCAAGGAGGTTATAAGTGCCAAGGTCTCCAGCATCACATCCCGGTACAGACATCTCTGAGCCTCATCAAGGAGACCCCATTCCTCCCAGGAGAAGTACACGGCCACGTCTTCAAAGGTCACCCTGCCCTGGCATGATGGGGACAGATGAAACCACAAAAAGCTCCTTTCTAAGACCCACAGTCTCTTCCCCCACCCACCTCTACCCTCTGGCCATCCTCCTCCAATCTCCCAACTCAGACGAGAAACCAGGCCCCGATGCTGGGAGACAAGGCACCTCTCTCGCCTCATGGGCCCACTCATCACAGGGTTCTGCCCACACGAGAGGCACGTGGACAAGTCCATGTCTGTGTTGTGGACCTGGCACAGAGGGATCCACCCACTCATGCCAGGCTATGCTGCCGTGGCGGCCACGGTCATGTAAGTCTCAACACCAGGTCCTCACGACATCAGGCACATTCCCTCCCTACGTACACACAGTTCTTGAAACTGCATCCCACAGCCACATGCCTGTGGTCACCACCGCCTCACTGTACCGCAGTGTAGAAATCTCCGTGGCCTCCCCAGATGTTGCTTGTGTTTTCATCACCTCCTCTTCACCTCCACTGGTGAGGGCGAGAGCCCCCTCCTAGGGTTATGGGGATGACTAAACACACGGCACCCGACCCCGCACGGAGGAGACGGGTGGCACTTTATTAGTCACACGTATTCACTGTCTGGGAGGGGACACCGCACCCCATACAGGCCCACGTAGGGGCGGTGCTCTGAAAAAGAGTGGACAACCAGGAGCCGGAAGATGCAGGCTTCACGGGACCAAGAGGGTGGGGTGCCCCCTGCTTCCTGCCAGAGGACGGGACTGGCTTGTCTGAGCACCTCCACGGGCCGGTGGGGAACTGAAACCCACATGAAGGGATAAGCAGGACATGCAACTTCGAGGAGAAGCCTGTGTCACCCGGAGACCTTACCAGCAGCAGAAGAGGGACGAGGAGAGCTTACACTCAGCCCAAGTGAGTCCCTCCACCACTCGCCACACGGAGGCAGGGCATCGGAGGGGGGTCTTCGCTTTAGGCCTTACACCACAGTGAGCGCCAGCTTCCAGGGCGCGCTCGGTGTAGACACACAGGATCCGACACACTCTAGACCTACCACGGTTTCTACTAGTGGTGGCAGCACCAAGATCCTTCTGTGCAGGTCACCGTGCCTCAGACCCACAGGACCTAGTGACTCCCGCAGGTGACCACGTCAGCAGGTCACAGACGACCGCAGCCTCCAGCATGAATGACCGCCCCCCCCCCCCCCCCCCCCCCCCCCCCCCCCCCCCCCCCCCCCCCCCCCCCGGTCGCACTAACGTCCTCACAAATCCTGGCGGAGTTTGCAGAGTGGAGAAGCGCCCGCTCAGGCCTCGCTGCGTCCTCGGGCTCATCGCTCCTACGCCTCTGCGTCCCTCTCATGTGTGCTCTTCTGCTGGGCTCCGTGGCCACCTGCCCCCGGACCCTGTCCCCAACACGCTCCCTTCATGGCCACTTCCATCCCTCCTCTCTCCAGCCATACCAGCAGCCACTTATCCAGGCCTAACTCCCTCTCTTCCTCCTGCTTCCTGGCACCGTAATCACTTTACCACCGTATCCCGAAGACTGCCCCTCACAGACGTGACCCCCAGCTCACTCGCCTGGGCTCACACAGGAGCCATGACATGCTCAGAGGTCTCCCTTCTGAGCCCCTCCCCAGATTTCCGGGGCTGTGTGCTGCCTGCCTACTTAATGCATCCACTCAGGGCTCCCAAAATAGCTCCTGCCCCCATCACTCATATTACAACTTCCTCCTCTCAGCTGCCTGAGCTTCCATCTCCACGTCCATCTAGAACAAAAACTCCAGCAATACTCCTGAACCCTCTGTTTCACCCTGTCACCTTCCACAGTAGGAAATACAGTTGTCACTTTTTAAACACACATCCGGACTCCAAGGACACCTAAGCCAGGGCTCTGGTCCAGTAACCCTCACCTGGACTAGGACAGTAGCCTCCACCCTGATCTTCGGCCTCCTCCCCGAGCCCAGAGTCCACACTGCATGCTACAGCGGGACGGATCCCTTGAGGACCTTGGGACTATCACGTCCCTGCTCACACCCAAGCCTCCTCTTCCCACCAGAAGAGACACCCAACTTCTCAGGCCCTCATTCCAGCCCTGACTCCTGTCCCCCTGCTGTCCGCTCCTAGTCTAAGCAAGAGGCTGCTGGTTTCCTGAACAGTCCGGCTGAGTGTAACTCTGAAGCGTGTGCACACCACCGTGCTACCAGGTCCGGGGACATCCGTCCCCACCCCGGTTGCCACAAATGGAAACGCCTTCATGTAACTCCTGGCCGGGGCGTCCCACTTACGGAATGGCACTTACGAGTCCCAGGGACTCAACCATCCGGAAGACAAGAGGGTGGGGGTCGGGCCCGTGAGGCACTGGGGCACCGCCCACCTGTTGGTGACGTTGGCATAAGCGCCCCTGCAGCCACGGAAAATGGGGGCGTGTCCAGCCTCGGACAGTAGAGACCACGGCGGGTTCCCTGGACTCAAAGCTCCCTGGACTCTTGCCGGCCCTGAACACTACGACTGCGGCCGGCAGTTCAACCTTTGTGCCCCAGTGTGTCGCCCCGCACCGTGTAGCCCCCCGCCTGGAGCCCGCTCCCGCACCCCGTCACGCCAGCGCTCAGACATGTGATCCCCGCCCCGCAGCGCCTCCCTCGTCCGCACCCCGGGATCTGGGTCGCAGGGACGCGATACCCTGAGGATCTGAGTGGGGAGAGGCGGAGGTCTGAGGGTTCACCTGAGCCCGTTCTCTGCACGCGGCCGCCGCCATCAGACTCTGTGGGCGGAGGGGACAACTGGGAGGGCGGTCCGTGTCCCTCTCCGGCGCGAAGGAGCCCGGGAGACGTGGCCGACCTCCGGATCCCTTACTGTGCAGTAGGGTCGGCGCGTCCTCTCGCACCTTCTCGGTCCCGTTACGTCAGTATGGGTGCCGAACTCCAGAACCTGTTACCAGGTGAGCAAACTAAGAGCGCCAACATGGCCGCCCTCAGGAGACAGCCGGAAGTCCCGCCCCGCGGAACTGGCTTCACGGGATATCTCCTCTCCTGAAGCTCTCATTGGAGAGCGACTCAGCCGCCCCTCTCGGGGCATTCTGGGTAAAGTAGTCACCACAATTCCGTGGTCGCGAAATATGGGCTTTTTGCAGGAAAGAGCACTGGTCAGCTGGGAGGGGCTTTGGTAAAAGGCACATGCTGGTGGGCTTCTGTTATCTGTTGAGAGAATGAATTGTATGTTGCGTAGGGCTCTCTGCCGCTGATCACCTAAGTGTTTGGACACAATTTTCAGACCCAGCGAAGCTCAGCTTGCTCCCGGAGCCAAAAATATTGTTGCTGATGCTAGAGGGCTACGAAGCAAATAAACACATCATACCATGGAGACTTTCAGACGAAAGATGTGTGCACGCTTAGTGGAAGCTAATAAACATTTTCTTACTGCAATTCGCTGTCTCATCATGGTTCCAGTGATTAGTGTATTAGCCCTGAGCAACTGGCAGGTGAGCAGACAGCCCCTAAGCTCTTGACCTGCCATGCATGGTCATAACAAGCCCTGTTTCCAGGCCATGACCATGGATTTGCTCAGATCATTTTTACTAGACGCCACCATAGTGGCTCAGTGTCACTCTGATGAAGGCCCTGTGGTCATGCATTCACACTCCCTCTCCATGTGCACATCACTCTTTTTGCCATACTTCTCACAACTGCGCTCCCACAGCTACAGCCCCATCCTACCCATTACCCGTCATCTTCTTGGCCTCTCCACTTGTTACTCAGAATATGTGGCCCGGAACATGCTTGGCAGTTTGAAGGAGGATCCCAGACTGAAGGTCTCCAGTGGCAGAGGCAGCCTTAAGCCCTATTATGAAGGCCTCCCTGCCTGTTCCTCACTTCAACCTTATTACCAACAGTTAAATCAGACTTCAGATACCCATGGCTCTTTTCCAGTTGCACTGCACTTGATGTAAGCGCAGAGCCCTAAAGGGGGTCTCAGGGCTGGATCTCATGAACCATGAGATCATGACCTGAGCTGAAATCAAGCATTTGGAAGCCCAACTGACTCAGCCACCCAGGCCCCCCTCTCGTTTTTGCTGCTTCTTAATTGTATTAGTTCAAAATAATTCCATGTTGAGTGATAGGAAGAGGATGTCTAGTTCCACTGATGGAATCGTATCTTCAAAAAGAACTAAATAAATGATGAAGAGAATGTCAAAGAGCCCTAGGCACCCTGAAAAAATAAATAAATAAAAAGCAAAGCAGAGGGAAGATAATAGGATTTGGGGCAACTTTAAATTGGGGAACCCAGAAGGGGCTCTAAGATGAGGGGATAATGCAGTGAGTCTGGAATAGAGTGAGGGAGGGGCCACATGGACAACAAATGAATAAAATAGTTAAATCTTGACAGTGATTAGTACTACAGAGAGAGAAAAACACAGGGTCTCTTGGGCATTTACATCCAAAAGGACACGTCATTTCTCCAATTATCACAGCTGAACAGTTTAATGGATTCACTTTCCAAAATTAATTAATTACCTTAACCAGGGAAATGGATTGTCATGTATTGGTTTGGTGTAATTTCAAACCCAATTGCTTATGACTAAGTGAAGTTGCTGCCAGCCTTCAGCACGCATGCGTACCAATACCCAGTTATACTGAAATCAGATTACGCCTGCACATAGTCGTTACCTTCGAGTACGTGTAATGACATGTAGAGTTCTTGGAAATCCACACCTACTCACAACACCTCACTAGAATATTCAGTCCTCAAATTATAACCACCTTTCAGAATCAGAGGCCCATATACACCCGGCAGGACTTGGGTCCTCCTGACTGCGCATGCTCTCCCTCGCTCTCCCTCTCCTTGTAATAAAGCTTTTTCTGTTTTTTACTCTGACTAATCCTTGAATTCTTTCTTGCGGAGAAGTCAAGGGCCTGGCACCAGGTGGTCCTTGAGGTCTTAGGGCCTGAGAACTCTCCAAGTTTCCAATACAACACCCAGGGAGGGAGATTGTTAGCATTCCCAAGAAAATCGACAGCAAGGGTAGTGAGGGGACCTGTTTTAGGTCACAGCACTGGTGAAGGGCTCAGCTGGAATGCACTCTGAGACTTCTGATCTCTGCAGCTGTGCTCTTCTCTGCGGTTCCCTCCATGCAGAGCACACCGGGACAGTGGGATTGTGAGACCTACACTTCGTACTTTCATACTGTATCCCATTGGATTCCATATGGGGGACTTCCCCATATGATCTGGCCTGGATTCAGGACCTTAGGTTGGGAGTGACCTTCCAGGGCCCCCAGATTTAACATAAGGGTTACAGGAAGATAAAGTGTCCAGGAAGAAGCTTCCTCTATTTTGGGACACTCAATACATGAGGGTATGGGTGGGGGTCTAGTGGAGGGCAGCCCGGGAACCCCTCCACTCACCCGCCCTGATGTATCAGTGCCACCGCAGCCACAGCAGCTTGTGATCAGAGGGGCCATGAGAGGAGGAAACCAGAACAGGTGGCACAGCCTGAGCAGAATCCAAGCCAGGTTCTACAAAAGGATAGGCCTCTTCTTCCTCACTCCCCTTTTCAGCTCACTCTCAAAGAGCATCCTCATTGGGTTACAATATGAAAGGAAGTGGGATGACTCAAAAACTTTGTCCCAAGCAGCCAGAAGGATGGATTTGCTCTTGACTGAGATTTTGAGACTGAGTATAGAAGTTTGGAGGAACTATCAGGACCTTAGAAAAATATCTATTCCCTTTTAGATATCTATTCCCTTTTAGATATCTATTTCTTTTTTAATTTATTTTTATTTATTTCTAGGAGAGAGAGAGAGAGACAGCGTGAGCAGGGGAGGGTCATAGAGAGAGGGAGACACAGACCCTGAAATAGGCTCCAGGCTCTGAGCTGGCAGTCAGCACAGAGCCCGACGCGGGGCTTGAACCCACGAAACGCGAGATCATGACCTAAGCGAAAGTCGGACGCTGAACCGACTAAGCCACCCAGGCGCCCCTAGATATCTATTTCAATACAATTAAGAAATGGTGCGGGAGAGCCTGGGTGGCTCAGTCTGTTAAGGGTTCAGCTTCAGCTCAGGTCATGATCTCATGGATCCTGGGTTCAAGCCCTGCAACAGACTCTGTGCTGTCAGCAGGGAACCTGCTTCAGATCCTCTGTGCCCCTCCCCAGCCTCCCCCTGCTTGTTCTCTCTCTCTCTCTCTCTTAAGTAAACAAACAAACAAATAAATAAAACGGAAGATATTGAAATAAAATTTTAAATCTATTTAGATCACTTGATGCATTTATTTTTATTTTTTCTCTTTTTTCTTTTTTCATTTTATTTCTTTTCCTTTTTTCTTTCTTTTCTTTTTTCCTGTTTTATTCCCCACACTTTTTTCTTTGTTTCTCCTTTTTTCCCCCCCAATCTGATAGCACCCAGTTTTATCAGGTGGTCTCCCATCCAAATAGTATCTAGGGTGGGCCCTGCTTAGCTTCCAAGATCAGATGAAATGGGGCACATTCAGGGCAATAGGCCATAGTAGGTTTACGTTCAACAATAGGAGAAACAAACTTCAGGGCTGAATAGAAAGTCTTTCATGGTAAATGAAGCACTTTGAAAATATAAGTACCATATTTAATGAAATTTCAGTCAAAACGTTAAGGTTTCTGAAGTTCATCTGCTAATTGCAGAAATACAAAAATTTCAAAAAATAAAACCAAGTGCAATGAAGAAAGCTTGTCTTCCTGTTTGTAAACTCTATTACCCATAGGTTATTAGCAAGTCCAAGAATAAGACATGTTTAGAAATAGATCTCAGATAATTTCTAGGAATTAATATCTGAGGAAAGTCATTTATTAATTTGTTGTGGAAAATTTTTTAATAAGACTATTAAAATATTTGGAGATTTCACTGAAAACATTAAAGGAAAATTTCAGGTCCCATCTTAGATCTTAAAATAAAGTAGAAACATGTTTAGCTCTTAGAGCTAGTAAATAATGATTCAAATGTCAAGAAAAGCAAATATCCAATATAAGTGTATTAGAGCAGATTTTTATAATCTTGGACTGGACAAATCATCACTAAGTGTGAATAGGAAGAGGGGCACCTCAGTGGCTCAGTCAGTTAGCATCCAGCTTTGGCTCAGGTCATGATCTCATGGCTCGTGAGTTCAGGCCCTAGTCAGGCTCTGTGCTGAGAGCTCTGAGCATGAAACTTGCTTCAGATTCTGTGTCTCCCTCTTTCTGCCCCTCTCCGCTCGCTTGCTCTCTCACAAAAATAAATAAAACGTTTGTAAGTGTGAATAGGAAGACATAATAATAATTGGCATATTTGAATCCATAAAAGTAAAAATTTACTTAAAGGTGAAATGTAACAAAACATAACAAAACAAATTAAAAATAAAAATGTAAAAAAAAATTGTGTGTGAGGATCATTTGGGTGCATCAGTCGTTATGCATTTGGCTCTTAATTTCTGCCCAGGTCATTATCTCACCCTTGTGAGATAGAGCCTCACATTGGGTTCCATGTGCTGACAGTGCAGAGCCTGCTGGAGACTCTCTCTCTCCCGCATGCTCTGCCCTTCCCCTGCGCATGCTCTCTCTTTCTCTTTCTGTCAAATAAATAAACAAACATAAAATTTAGGTGTGAGAAGTCATAACAGACCGTGCAATCTCAGTGCTGTAACTAATCACATTGGTAAAACACCAGATAAGACTGGCAATGGATGTGGATGGTAATTCTTTTTTTTTGAGACAGAGAGTGAGCCAGAGTCTGAGCAGGGGAGAGGGGGAGAGGAAGAGAGAGAGAATCTTAAGGCTCCACACTCAGAATGGAGCCCAACTCACTGCTGGATCCCATGATCCTGGGATCATGACCTGAGCTGAAATCAAGAGTCAGAGGCTTGGGGCACCTTGGTGGCTCATTCAGTTAAGCGTCTCGTCTCACTCTTGATATCATCTCAGGTGGTGATCTCCAAGTCGTGGAACTGAGCCCAGCATCAGGCTGTGCACTGAATGGAGCCTGCTTGGGATTCTTTCTCTCTCTCTCTCTTTCTCTTTCTCTCTCTCTCTCTCTCTGGCCCTTCCCCCTAAATAAAGAAATAAACTTAAAAAAAAAATGAGTTAGAGGCTCTACCAAATGGGGTTTTGGGGTGATGGTGGGGTTCAGAGCCGATAGCCAAGAAAGAATTTTTGAAGACATCTTTGGTGCAAAAAGGTGATTTTTTTTAAAGCACGGAACAGGACCCGTAGGCCAGAAAAGCTGCACTGGGGCTGTGCAGACTGCTTATATACGGTGGAGTTGGGGGAGGTAAAGCGGAGAGGAAATTTCTTAAAGGGATTTCCATATGCTAAAGAGGATTTAGAGATTACGGGAAGCCTAGCTATTGTCACACTGAGGTTGTTTTTCTCTCTAGCAAAGCATTATCATTAAGACAGTGGGGAGTTCCTGGAGATTAGGCTATGGGTGAGATCTTTGTAAACTGATAGAGACTCTATCAATTTAAGCTTTTGTCTTCTGTCCTTTCCTTTGTTCTTGGGCAGCCAGGAGTGCCCGAGGAATGTCACACATATCCCACCTGGGTGGGGTAGGGATGTGCTAGCTTGTGCTTGGCCTTCAGCTTGCCTTAAGGTCCCTCATCAAACTGTCTAAGCCAGGCAGATGCACCCTGTGAATGGTAATGCTTAAAGGAAAAATAATGATAAACACATGAAAAATGTCTGAGAAATGATCAACATGCTAACTAGATTGAAAATAACATTGTATGTTTTAAATACGACATATATTCATTTACTGAAATTCTATTAAGGGTTAATTTCCTCTGGAAGAAACTGTGCACAAACATTCTTCTCTTAAAAATAAAGAAACAACAATTCATCATGTATAATCTATAATTTGCTGTATGAAAAGTGGCCAGAAAATTTAAAGATGTTTGAAAACCATTCAGAGAGCAGAATACATAAATATACATATGATATAATTACCTAATCTTATACTATTGTCCTTTTAAAACTCAGTAACAGGGGCACCTGGGTGGCTCAGTCAGTTGGGCGTCTGACTTCAGCTCAGGTCATGATCTCACAGTTTGTGAGTTCGAGCCCTGTGTCGGGCTCTGTGCTGACAGTGCAGAGCCTGCTTGGGATTCTCTCTCCTTCTCTCTGCCCCTACCCACTCTCTCTCTCTCCCACAATAAATAAACTTTAAAAAAAAATGGTTTTAAAACACAAAGCTTTACTGGGACAGTAGCTGCAGCTGAAGGGAGACACAGTCATGACAAAGGTGTCAGACTGGCCCCTGGAGCAACAGTCAGGGAAATTTTTAAAGAACTGAGGGGGGACAGGAGTGGCACCTAGCATGGGTGGGGAAACACAAGACATTGGGCGCCCATGTGCCTTTGACAGAACATGCTTCTTCATACATCCTGTTTCATTTGTATGTTACATCTCCCCTTTGGGGCATAATTTTTAGCATTTGATGAGAGGAAAAGTGGAGAAAGGTCACATTTGGTGGTCATCACGTCTGAACAAGTCTAGGATTGCTCCTTGGCAGGTGCTTTGCTCTACAAGAAAACTGCTAACAGCCAGCAAGTAGAGTCCCCAATGCTTGCCTCTGGAGCCCCCAGTAGGCCAGGGTCTCGGGGAGCCCCTGACGTGCCTCTGAGGTTCACCGTAGGCCCCAGGCTCGGAGTTGCCTCAGGCCATGGGCCCTTTCCAGGCCTTCTGGGACACTCTGCAGACACACACCCACTTCCCCTTTTGCCGAGAGCCCCCACTCATATTTTCATGGGGACCTAGTGCTGATGGATCTCTTGAGGACTATCTCATTTAATAGCCCCCAAACCATCTGGTGCGCAGGGACTATTATTCTGCTTTTCCAAGGAGGTATCTTTCACTCAGAGGCCAAGGGACTTCCACAAGCCTGCACAGCTACCACCCAGTGGAGCTGGGGAGGGTTAGTCTACACGCTGCTGGACTTACTCACCTCGTTCCCTCCTGTCCTTCTCCAGCAGAAATTGCCCAGGACTCGGGGCAGGATGCCCAGATTCCTCCACTGCCACACTGTCTGTGGAGCCTGGGACCACTGAGTAATCCCATCCCGACTTCTCTCCAGGTCAGCGGTGTCACAGCAGACCATCCTGCCCCCTCATCACCATCGGCAGTCATTCCTCCCCTTGGGAGAAAGCCTAACTATGGCTTCTGGGTGACACCTCCACTCTGTGCCCCCATATGAGCTGTCACCCAGTTATCACTGTCACTATTGTGGACGTTGTGAGGCCTTGGAGGACTGAGAGCAGCCACCGAAGCCTTCACCCCTCCCTGCCCATAGCTCTTGCAAGAGACTCTGGCCCTTACAGCTCTTCCTCACCATTGTTGGTAAATTGCAGATTGTCCAAACCATGGCTGCTGACCTGCTAGAAAGTTCCCACTGCTCCTGTAAAGCCCATAAATCTCCCACCTTCCTGTCCCAACTAGACTGAGGCTTCTCAGCCATGGGGGCAAACATTTCTGTGTAAAGGCTTCTAGGCTCCAGCTGGGCTCTCCCTGACCACCTGTGAGTCTTCAAATCTGTATGAGCCTCCAGGCTATTCCAAGGTGTGCACCCAACTTTCTGTTCTCCCCCCGGTACATCGCCACATCTGCAGATGGGATAGGTTGTTTTCTCGAAGCCAGACTATCTTCATACCCATCCTCTTCATCACAATTGGTCCCTGGGGACTGTGCAATTCTGTATCTTGTTTGGGCATCCCTGGGACATGCCTGTCTCATGAGTCTCTGTGAGTACTTGTGCCTTTGTAAGCTGCCAGGCTGTGGCGAGATCTAGAAGGGTCCCCAGCACATGAGGTCCTGTCCCCATGGACTTAGGGGTGTGCCACCCTCCTGGTCCCTGGGTGTTCACCAAGTTCTCCAAACTTGGTGTGCCATGATTGACCATTAACTCAATCTCCAGCCCCTCTCCACTTCTGGAGGATGGGGCAGAAATTTCCAAGCTTCTACTCATGGCTTGGTCTTTTTGGTGACCAACCCCCGTCCTGAAGCTATCCAGCAGTTGCATCATTGAAATGAAAGACATTCCTATCACCCAGGAAATTACAAAGGATTTGGGGGTTCTGTATGAGGAACCAGCATCAAAGACCAAATATTAGAACAAAAGGTGCTTCTAGTGCTGTCATCACTTAAGAAATTACAAGGATAGAAGCACCTGGGTGGCTCAATCAGTTAAGCATCCAACTTGGGCTCAGGTCATGATCTCATGGCTCATGAGTTTGAGCCCCGCACTGGACTCTCTGCTGTCAGTGCAGACCCTGCTTCAAATCCTCTGCCTCCCTCTCTCTCTGCCCCTCCCACGTTCTTATGAGAACACTCTTTATCTCTCTCAAGAATAAATAGAAACATTTAAAAAATAAAAAACAAAAAGGAAATAGCAAGGATTTTAGGAGCTCTGTGCCAGGAACTGGGGACAGAGACAAACATATTTATTTTCAATATATTTTTTAAGCATAGATTCTTCTTCCTTTTTAATGTTTATTTCTTTTGAGAGAGAGAGAGAGCATGTATGTATAAGCAGGGGAGGGGCAGAGAGAGAAGGGGAGAGAAAGAGAATCCCAAGCAGGCTCCACACTCTCAGCACAGAGCCCAACATTGGGCTCGATTTTGTGAACTGTGAAATCAGGAGCTGAAACCAAGAGTTGGCCACATAACGCAGGCACCTCCCAACATATATATTTTCTATTATTTCATAATCCCCCTCACAGAGGTCTCCACAAACAAAAGCTTCCCCTTGTACCAAGCGGTATGTGCAAGAATACTGACAATAGCAAACCCATGCAGACAGCCCAGGAGAGAGGACTGGCGGATGTGCTTCCCCACACAGTGAGCAACATCTGCAGCCGCACAGCCCTGTCTACTACAGACCGAGTGAAAGGGATGTCACAGTATACCCCACAGAATACCCCCTTCCATGATTCAAGCCATTTCTACACATGCTTCTGGTTTCTCAGTGTGAATGAGCCCCAATTTCCTAGAGGAAACCGGTTCACAAGTGTATTCCAAATAACCAGTAAATGTGCTTTTGCCTAAGCTGTGCACAGAATCTTTTCTTCCCTCCCAACTCCCCCTTCACACTCGTTCTGCAAATAAGCTCCCCATCCCCCATATCTTCTATCTCTGGAAGAAATGAATGCAAAGTATTTGACTTTTTTGGGCAATGATTTGTCAATAAAATAGGATTCTGCAGCTTTCTGCTGCCAGTCATATCAGGTACAGTCTAGCTGTTAATGTTTCCATTGAATTAAAGAAATCCTTCATTTGAACATAAAGGTTCCCGTTCATAGCTCAGGCCAATTTCTGAGGGTTTCTGCCTGCACTCTCCCCCTTTTTTGGTACATGTGACCCACTAAAGGTAAGGGTGTGGACCGAGGACAGGGGGCAGGAAGGAAAGCCTCACTTGACCACTAGGAGCTGCTGTTTGTGTCCTGGGGCTGGACATTCCTGGATTTTAAGGACTAAACACCAACATTACACCTTCATTCATTAATTCAACAGATTACTCATTGGTCTTTTGAAATCTGGCAGCCACTTTTTAGGCATCTGAGAGACTTTAGTGAGCAAACTGAGAAATTCCATGACCTCCTTAAACTTACATTTTAATGGAGTAAGACAGTAAATGGAAAATACAATCAGGAAATTATAAATTATGATATAAATGGAGAAGTGCTATGGAAATATACATGCATATACATTTATGAACATTACTTTGGGGCTGCATCTGAGGAAGCTTCTGGCGTGGAAGCAGCACTTTTTAAGGCCATCTTCTGGTGAGTCCTCAGGTGGCGGTGGTAGGTGGATGACTGGCGGTAGCTTCTCTGGCAAAGGGAACATGAATAGGGCCTGTCTCCCGTGTGGATTCTCTCATGAGCCTTAAGGTTGGTTTTGTGGCTGAAGGACTTTTCACACGTGCTGCATGTGAAAGCCTTCTCTCTTGCGTGAATCATCTGGTGCACACGTAGGTCTGACGCTTGGAAGAAGCCTTTGTTACACTCAGCACAGATAAATGGCCTCTCGTTATTGTGTCTTCTCTGATGGGCTTTTAGCTGAGAGAAATACCTAAAGATCTTGGGACACTGTTCACATCTGTATGATTTGGGGGCCTCATGGGATCTTTCTTGGTGTCCCTCACATGTGGAGGTTCCCTCATGCTGGTGGGTAGGAAGAGGCTCGGGGGTGACCTGTATTGGTGGAGAGAGAGACCCTGGTCCCACTTCCATAAGCACGTCTTGATGTGGGGGTCCTTCCAGGGACCCCTCCTGGGACCCGGAGGGACCTAGACCTGCTCTTCCAGAGCTGAGTGGATTCTTCAAAGAGACACAGTCATCTTCAGGCCTAGGACGATCCTCTTCCTGGATAACGAGTAGGGAAGGGATTTCATTGCCTTGACTAGTGACGCTGCCATTTACTTGGTCAGTGTTGCCACCATTTTCTTTATCTTCATCTCCTGTGAGGGGAAAAATGTGACTGAGTGAAGTTGTACCCGGGAAGGAGTCCACACAGAACATCCCTCTGCTACCTTGGCTTACCCCACTCACCTTGTCCTGTTTCCAGGGCAGAATCCCGGGGAGCACAGGAGGGTGTCCCCGTGTTCTCTCCTGTTGGGGTTCCTGCTGACAACTGTTTGCCGAAATGAACAATGACTTCTCTTAGGGGCATATTCTCAGAAAAGAGGGCTTCCTGTCCCTGCATGCGGACATGGACCTGTTACAAAAACAAAAAAAGCAATGATCATTGTTATATATTCTGCATTAGTGTGTCTTCTGTAATGAAAAAAAAATGAATACGAAAGCTTTCTGAGGGAAAAGGCAGCTCTTGTCAAGGCATTTCTCCTCACCCTTGAGGTTTTTTTTCCCAGCTGACTCTGAGTTCCTACCACCACCTCATCAATAAAACTCAATTAAATAAATTAGTATACTGGTTCCTATGTATCCTACAAGGAATGACTCTATAACACTTTTTATTTTTGCTCAGTTAGGTTGGTAAAGATTCTCCTTGGTGAGGAAGAGTGACCTGACTACTGACTGGGTCTACAGTAACTTCTTTCGCTACTGCCAGCTATCGCCTACTGACTGTCCCTTACTCTTTTTGGCCCTTCACTCCATGGGGAAGAACTTTGTACTCACTAAGCCGGGTGGCTTCATGCAACCATCACTCAGATCTTTCATGAATTTCTCCAGGTTTCTGCCACCTGATTNCCCCCCCCCCCCCCCCCCCGCCGCCACTGTTTGCTCTTATCTCTGCTGGCCTTACATTTCGTGGTAATTTCTTGTTACTGTGTCTTTCTGTATGAGAAAAGACTAATACTAAGGCTTTCTGAGGGAAGAGTGAGCTCGTATTATGGCACTTCTTCCCATTCTCGAGGTTTCTGCTCTATCATCAGTTTCTTACTGAGCCTTCCTACCATCTCACTGGCTATAATCAATTAATATATTGGCTCTTTTATTTCCTACTGACTAGATGCCTGTAAAGCATCCGCTTTCAATTTTCTTGCTTAGCAATAGTAAAGAGTCTATTTGGTGAGAACTAGTAAGTGGGTCTACAATACTCTTCTTTCTCTACTTCCAGGCAACTCCAACAGGTTGTACTTAATCCTTGCACACCTCTGCCTCTCACCCCAGGAGTCAAAACCCTTTACTCACTAATCCAGGTGGCTTCATGCCGTCGTCAGTCAGATCTTCCATCAATTTCTCCATGTTTCTGCCACTTGAATTCCATTTCTCTTTCAGCATGGACCTGTCACTGCAGTGGCCATTGATCATGAACTGTTCCAGCACCAAACGAGAAATAATTTCATTTTTGCTGTGTTTTTCTGGCTGCAGCCATGAGTAAAATAATTTATAGAGATTTTGCAGTTCCTGCCTTGCACATGAGTTGTTACTATTTTGAAATAAGCTGAGCTGAGTGTTTGGGAACTCATAGAGTTCTTCCTCTTCAATTGCTGGTCCTTGGCGGGGTTTATGCTCTCGGTTTTCTGACCCAGGATCATTCCTAGGTAGTTTTCCCTTATGTGAGATCCTGAGATCTAAAGCCATTCTTAACAAGAATTCTCAGAGAGATTCAACTTTAGGTATTCAATTCCTACTGACTTGTTTCTCTGGAGATCTGTTTCACCAACTGGTAGACACTTGAAGAGTGCAAGCTAGAAATAGAAGAAGTATATAATTAATTTCAGCACTGCCATAATTTTTAAAAAATTCAGTTTCAAATAAGCTCATGGGTAAATTCTACTAGACATTTAAGAGAGAAAGAAGTCTAATCTTACATAGACTCTCCCAGAACATAAAAAAGTAGGACCACTCCCCTTTTAGTTCAGCAGTTCCTTGATAACAAAATTTTGCAAGTGCATCAAAGAAAGATGCACTACAGGTCAGGATGTCTCACAGAAAGCAAAGTTTGTAAATCAAATCCAGTGACATATAAAGAGAATAATATAGATCACAAAACAAGTGGGGTTTACTTTTCAAATGAGAAGTTGGGTTAAAATTTAAAAATATCAATGTAATTTACCATATGAATAGAATTTAGGAAAATACAATATGATCATCTTCTTGGGTACATTAAAAGTGCTTCATAAAAGTCAGTGCTCATTACCAAAAAAGACACTTAGTAAGCAAGGAAGAAAGAGAACTTCCCTGATGCTATAAAGTCTACAAAATACAGCAAAAATTATCCTTAGAAATTTTTTCATTGAAATTGAGAGGTGGAGGGCCACTTTCAACTCTATGCAGTATTGGACTACTCTTCAAGCAGTAAAACAGGCAAGAAAATGTATCAAATATCATTATTTATACATTTCCTGATTTTTGTTTCCAAGAAAGGACCAAATATTCTACAAATCTTAGACAAGGTGAATATTTGCAAAATGTCTGATACAAGACCAATTTACCAAAATCAATTGGATTCTATAATAACACAAACAGCTTAAAATTAAAATTAAAAAAAATCCCTCAATGATATATATTATGATTAAACATCAAATATTTAAGAAAAAAATCCAATGAAAATTTACAAGCCCTCTACAGAAATACACAATATTTTTTAATGTTTATTATTTACTTTTGAGAGAGAGAGACACACAGTGTGAGCAGGGAAGGGGCAGAGAGAGAGGGAGACACAGAATCCAAAGCAGGCTCCAGGCTCGGAGCTGTCAGCACAGAGCCCGACGTGGGGCTCAAACCCATGAAATGTGAGATCAAGACCTGAGCTGAAGTTGGACACTTAACCGACGGAGGCACCCAGGTGCCCCCAGAAATACACAATATTAATAAATATCATATGTATAAAGGACAGCCGTGCTTGTGAATTGCAAGACTCAGTTCCAATTGGGAAACATCAATTATCCCCAGTTGCTCTGTAAATTCAATGCTATGCCATTGGAAATCCAGCAAGTGGCTTTTGTTTATGTGTATGTGTGAGAAAATTGACAGCTGATTCTAAAATTACAGACATAAACAAGCTAAAAATAGCCCAGACAATTCTGAAGAATAACAATATTTCAGGATTTACATAATCAAAAAACAAAGTTGATTATGAGATTATATTCATTAAGACCATCATCATGGCACAAGGACAGACAGATAAGGCAACAGAACAGAATGTTATCCTGATATAGACTGACATCTATACCGTCACTTGCTTTCAATAAAACACAACACTGAAGTACGTGTGCAGGGAGGAAAGGCTCTTTTTTCTTTAGTAAGTGGTGCTAGGTCAACTGAATATTCAGAAAGGGAAAAATTCATCCTGACCCCCATCCTACCTCATTTACAAAAATTAGTTCTAGATGAATTTTTAAAATCTCAGAAATGTAGGTGTGTCTGGGTGGCTCAGTCGGTTAAGCGTCCGACTTCAGCTTGGGTCATGATCTCACAGCTTGTGGGTTTGAGCCCCGTGTCAGGCTCTGTGCTGACAGCTCAGAGCCTGGGGCTGCTTCAGATTCTGTGTCTCCTCTCTTTGCCCCTCCTGTGCTCATGTTCTCTCTCTTTCTCTCTCAAAAATAAATAAACATTTTAAAAAATCTCAGAAATGTAAAATAAAGCTTCTAGAAGACCACTTGGAAGAATATATTTAAGAACTTGTAGTAGAAAATGGTATTTTAAATACAATACAGTAAGAACTCAGCAGGAAATTGAGTTCCTTTTCCAAGGAAAAGACCGACATACTGGACTACATTAAAATGAGAACTACTGTTTAACAAGTAAAGTTGTTCATTCAGTTAAAAAATGCAGCCCTGGGGCGCCTGGGTGGCTTAGTCGGTTAAGCGTCTGACTTTCACTTAGGTCATGATCTCGCGGTTTGTGGGTTCGAGCCCCACCTCGGGCTCTGTGCTGACTGCCAGCTCAGAGCCTGGAGCCTGTTTCAGTCTGTGACTCCCTCTCTCTCTGACCCTCCCCTGCTCATGCGTTCTCTCTCTCTCTCTCTCTCTCCTAGAAATGAATAAAACATTTAAAAAAATAAAATAATAAAATAAAAAAATGCAGCCCAGTATAGAAGACATTTTCAATATGTATGCAAAACACAGAATAAGTTTACAGAGAACTTCAAATCAATAAAAACGAGAATTGTCTTATAGAAAAATGACCACAAGTCCTTGTTAAAATCAGATATCTTAAAATGAAACTACAAGGGCACCTGGATGATTCAGTCAGTTAAACGCTCCAACTCTCGGTTTGGGGTCAGGTCATGATCTCGAAATTACTGATGGAGTCCTGCATGGGGCTCTGCGCTAACAGCTTGGGATTCTCTCTCTCCCTCTCTCTCTGCCACTCCCCAGCCCACATGCACACTCTTTCTAGCTCTCTCTCAAAACTAAATGAATAAACTTAAAGAAAAGCTATAATAACATGCCAAGAAATACCTGCCAGAATGAGAAAAATCATTGTCAGCATGGATTGGAATGCCTCAAAGTCTCAATCTCTGTTGGTGAGTACTCACTGTGGACATGTTTTGACTAGTATCTACGAGATCTGTATTGATGTATTCTCCATGATGTAACTCACCAGTATTAGTCCAGGGCATATATTCAACAGAAAAATCTACTCATGTGCATCAAAGACATATGAGAGTGTTTATATCATCATAATTCACAATATTCCCGTATTATAAGCAATCTAAGTGTCCAACACTAAAGAGGGTAGACTATCAATAATTCAGAGTCATATTTGATAGTGATGAAAATGAATGCACTATTTTCACGCAACACAGAATAACCATAAGCATGTTGAAAGAAATAATGCAGAAATGAAAAAATACATTTTGTTTATTCCCATTTATGTTATTTCAAAAGCATACAAGGGGTGCCTGGCTGGCTCAGTCCGTAGAGTATGAGACTCTTGATCTCAGGGTCATGAGTTCAAGCGCCACACTGGGTGTCGAGCTCATTTGAAAAAAGGAAAAAAAAAAAAAAAAGGTGAAAAAGCATACAAATACTGTCAATATTATTTAGGATGTCAGTTACTTTTGGGAACCATAGTAGATACTGGGATAGGAACATAAATGGAGGGCTAGATTAGAGGACCCCATCCCAGAGCTAAATAGAATTCCTGGGATGCTAGAATCCCAGTTCTAGCTGGCAACATTTCACCTCTTGGTCTTTTTGCTTGTTTGTTTTAAGTAGGCTCCACACCCTACGTGGGGCTTGAAGTCATGACCCTGAAATCCGGAGTCATGTACTCTATCAGCTGAGCCAGCCAGGCACCCCTCCACCTCTTGATCTTGGAGATAGTTTATGCAGGACTGTTTCCCTGTAAAAATCCACTAAGCTATCTACTTCCACTTTTTCATTTTTCTGTATGTGCACTACACTTCAATAAAAATGTTCAATTTTAGGGGCGCCTGGGTGGCTTAGTCGGTTAAGCGTCCGACTTTGCTTAGGTCATGATCTCGCGGTTCGTGGGTTCGGGCCCCGCGTCGGGCTCTGTGCTGACTGCCAGGTCAGAGCCTGGAGCCTGTTTCGGAGTCTGTGACTCCCTCTCTCTCTGACCCTCCCCTGCTCATGCTCTCTCTCTCTCTCTCTCCTAGAAATAAAACATTAAAAAAATAACATTTAAAAATGTTCAATTTTAGAGGCAATTGGATGGCTCAGTCGGTTAAGTGTTTGACTTCATTTTGGCTCAGGTCATGATCTCATGGTTTGTGGGATCGAGCCCTCCTTGGGCTCTTTACCGACAGCACACAGCCTGCTTGGGATTCTCCCTCTCCCTCTGCCCCTCCTCTGCTTGTGCTCTCTCTCTGTCTCTCAAAATAAATAACAAAATATTAGGAAAAGTTGAGAATAAAGTGAATGAAATAGAAGAGACATACAGGAATCCATACAAAGGATCTCATCCTGTGTTGTAAACTCCTCTTACATCAGATGCAAACATTTGCACCATCCACTCCCCTCCCTGTGCTGTACCAGTCCAGTGGTACATTCCTTAGGAAACTTTCTCTTTAATGTTCTTTATTTCCTATCAGCTATTCCCCTTCCTTATGAAAAACATTTGTCTTTGCTTCACTGCTTTTATCAAAGGTACAATTTTATGTTGATCTATTTTTAATTGCTGTTCTCTCCCATCCAAATGTAGGATCCAGCAGAGATGAAAACTGAGTTTGCATTGCTGCATATCGCTTTCTGACTGCAAATCACAATACATGGGTGACTGTAGGGTTGTCGCTGGGATGCCGAATGAAGAAAAGATTTAATTCTACTTCCATATTATTGCTCTATTTTTGTGTCCTTCCATTTTATGGATAGTTAAAATTTCAAAGACTTGTATTTTTTTTAAGTTTATTTATTTATTTTGAGAGAGACAGAGACAGCACAGGTGAGGGAGGGGCAGAGAGAGGGGGAAACAGTGCAGCGGAGAGAGAATCCCAAGCAAGCTCCGTGCTGCCAACGGCAGAGCTTGATCTCATAAACCCTTGAGATTATCACCTAAGCCGTAGCTAGACACTTAATTGACTGACCCACCCAGGAGGCCCCCAAACTTGTATTTTTTTTAAAAAAGCAAATTTCTTGCTTCAAAATCAGAAGATGTGAGTGGTAGGATTGATACTCAAACACCGAATTAATTTCTGTTAGGTGATGTCACTTCGAGCTTTTGTGTCAAGCTCTAATCAGACTAGCCACCCTGACCCCTTCAGTTAATGAGGTCAAGAGGGTTCCAGGAAAACCCTATAGAACGGTGAATACATTCCTGTCTTTTCTTAATCCGTTTACACAAAGCTTCTAATCAACCTTTATAAAATGCCCATATGCTCAGGTCACACTCCACTTAACTCCTTCTATGACTCCCTCTTGCCCTTAAGAAGAGTACCAAGTCCTTCCTGGCCTCATGAGGCCTTGCCTGGGCATCTCACCCCTCCCACCCCACCTGAGGTGTGGTGGCTAGTTCTCTGTTCCCGGGTACTTTGACCTCCCTCTTTCTCTATTTTTTTCTGTAGAATCCATGCCCCCTTCTTATGGATCTCGCCACAAACTTTATTTCTGGATTGCCCCCAGCACACACGGACCACAGGCCCACACTTGTAGATGCGCATTCAATGCTGCACAAACACGGCTGTGGAATACCACTGTGGCTAAGACTTTGGAATTAAAAACCTGACTGACATGTTAAAAGTTCTCATCACAAGAGAAAAAATTGAAACTATGTAAGGTGATGGATGTTAACAAGACTTATTGTGGTGATCATTTTGCAGTGTATGCAAATATTGAATCATTTGTTGTACACCTGAAACTAACATAATGTTGTACATCAATTATATCTTAAAACAAAACAAAATCCAGGCTGCCAGGATTCTCTTTTTTTAATGTGTAATCTTTTGAGAGAGAGAGACAGAGCATGAGCGGTGGGGAGGGGCAGAGAGAGGGAGACACAGAATCTGGAGCAGGCTCCAGGCTCTGAGCTGTCAGCACAGAGCCCAACGCGGGGCTCGAACCCACGAACCGCGAGATCATGACCTGAGCCCAAGTCCAACGCTTAACTGACTGAGCCAGCCAGGTGCTCATCCTGCCAGGGTTCTTAATTTGGAGTCTGGCATTTACCAGCTGTGTGACCCCAGGCATATTACCCATCATGTCCTCGCTGTGTCATGGGGGCTCTGTCTACAATAAAACCCAGCACCCAGAGCTACCACAGGAGCCAAAAGAGTTAATACATGTGGAGCATTTGCTGGCACACGTTAAGCACTCAGTTAAAGCCTAATAACCTGGCACCCACCCTTTCCTGTTTTTTTAAGTAGGTGCCACGCCCAGTGCGGAGCCCAACTCAGCGGTTAGACTCACGACCCTGAGATTAAGACATGAGCCGAGATCAAGAGGTGGCCACGTAACTAACTGAGCCACCCAGGCACCCTATGACACCCATCCTTTAAATTCAGCTCCAACCTATTCATCCCAATCTGCTTCGAGCCAACACATTCACAAGATGTAATAAAAGTGAATTACTAGAAACATAAAATGAGCAAGATAACAGAGCCACACAAAAAGACTTTCCCAGGAGGGGCATCTGGGTGGCTCAATCCGTTAAGCGTCTGACTCTTGATTTTGGCTCAGGTCATGATCTCACGGTTTATAGGTCTGAGTGTCTCGGTAGTAGGCTCTCCACTCACAGCACGGGGCCTGCTTGGGATTCTCTCTCTCCCAGTGTTTCTCTCTCTGCTCTTTCCCCTCTAGTGCTTGACCTCTCTCTCTCTCTCTCTCTCTCTCAAAAATAAATAAACTTAAAAAGAAAAAAGACTTTTCCACGAGAAGTCTCCTGCAATCCACCCAGGTTTTTACACAGAGTGATTGAAACAATAGACCGTCCCTCAGTTGAGGGACCCCCCATAACTGCACCTCGGAACGTTCTCCCCAGAGCTATGCCTACGTACACATACACGAACACTTACACACACAAAATCAGAAATTTTCCCTCTGTTCTGGAAACTTACCTCCTCGGGAAGACTGACCTTCAAACCTGGCAGCCTGGGCTGAAAGCTGAGCTGCTGTGTGACTCTCTCGCTGCACAGGGCTCATCTGACGGGCCTTCCTAAGGCTCTTCCCTCTTATAGGGTCTGGGGTCAACAATGCATTTACATATGTGATTGGATAAAATCTGTCTGCCAATGGAATCCAGCTCCGGCTCCGGCTTGCCAAGACCCCTGAGGCGGGGCAACCGGCCCCAATCAAATCCTAATATTTCTGCAGTGAAATGTAACAACACACACTGAGCGGGAATGCAAAGATTAACGTTAGTCTCACATAAATTCTGGCCAAGTTTTGTCCTAAGTGGGTCTCACACAAAGTTGCTGATACTTTCTAATTTTCTAGATTCGTGGATTTCAAGCGTGGGAGAGAACCAAGCTGCTAATGTTCCCTCTTCCTGTGTCAATTCCAGGCAGCGAGTCAGGGTACCCAGGACCCCAGAGGAGGGGTTCCTAGCCCAGCAAAAAGACCACAGGAACTGAAACAAGCATTATTTCAGCGGGAAGGGAGATGGGTTCCTATTTTATGTTGAGGAAGCACAGGATGGCAGAGACTCACCTGTCAGAGAGGGAGGAGTTACAATGGCGACAGGCCCCTGGTTTGAAATGTGTCTGGGAAGGACACCCTGTCCTCACTGGGGGGGGGTGAGGGGGGTGGGAAGGAGACAGTGGCAGGAATAGATTCAGGAAAGTCAGTTCTTCTGTTTGCTGACTCTTCGTAGAGGAAGACACCACCCATACAAGATGAGAGAGAGTTGGGGAAGCAGATGGGATGGCTTTTCTAATTTTTTTTCTAATTGTTTTTTTTTTTTGAGGGAAGATACCAGTCAGGCAGTCCAAACATCGTCTGTCTGTCCTCCACTTTCAAGTCATTTCCGGAGTCAAACCGCTTCAACCATCCACTGCACAGCCCCCATCATACCTCACTGGCGGGGGCCGGCTTCTCTCTGGCATTCTCTCCACCTGCCAGTTTTCTATCCTCGAAGCGGCCATTACAGACACCCTGCTGTAACCACCTGACCACGCCCTTCCTCTGCCGAAGTTCCCTGATGGCTTCCAGAATTACTCTGCCAGGGTGCAAACCACTCTCGGTGAAGGTAAAAGACCTTCCCACTCCCCAACATGTCACAGGCCCACAGTTTCACAAAATGCAAGCAACACGAATTAACAGAAATGCAAAACCAACAAGAAAACAAAGGCATATGAAGTGCAAGGGCTTTTATGTCATCAGATTCAACAGACTGAAAACATGGTCAACTTGCCCTGAGTTTATACACTTACTCTCCACGCAGGTACTTGCCTCGCCCGAGACAGGAGCGAGTGTGGCCACAGCGGCCCCTCTGACCACACTCTGAGGGTGACGGACACAGTGTGACTGGCGGGCTTTCTGACAGTGGCCTGGAGACCCTATTGCTCTGGCGCCAGTGGCCCATCTGGCCTTTCGTTCGCTCCGCCGCAGCGCCACGGGCCCCACGCTCCCCAGGACCTAGTGGCCTCACTCCCACCGTGGGTCTTGAATTGTCCCCTCCTTCCGCCCCTTGGGAGAGGAACCCACAGCGCTCTGCTCTCCTCTCCCGGGCTACCCTGGACATGTTTCCTCGCACCTCGGCCCCCCCCCCCCCAATCCGGCAGTCTTTGGTCACCCTCTCTGCTGCAGCTTTCTCCACAGCAATGATCTCCATCAGACATACTGCACCCTTCTTACTTGTCTTCTTATCTGTCACTCTGGAATTTAGCCAACTCACAGACAAACTGCTTTTTCTGCACTGCATCCTGAGTGGTTTATATAGAGCCGGGCATTTGGAAGTTCTCATTAATTACGTGTCCATTTGAAATGAATATTCCAGATGAGAGAGGGTGTGGCCTAAATGGACGTGGCAGCTGCAGGGAGGGCAGAATCAGATGAACCACAGAAGGGTTTATACAGCAAAGCCATCAAGATGGCTTCAGGAGCCAGGACACATGGCCACCTTGCAAGGGCTGCTGCCTTCCCCCCTCCTCCCCCCTCCTGGATTGAGGTAGAGAAATGAGAAGTTAGAGGGAAGCACAGTTGACAGCCCGTCCAGAATCCTGTTCCACAGTAAGGAGAAACCGAGCCCAGAGCTGCGGCGAGGACGAGTTAAAGAAAAGCGTTTTCGGGACACCTGGGGTAATGAAATCAACAACATATATTTAAAAAGTTTGTTTAGGGCCACCTGGGGGCCTCAGTCGGTTAAGCCTCTGTCTTTGGCTCAGATCATGATCTCCCGGTTTGTGGGTTCAAGCTCCACACTGGGCTCTGTGCTGACAACATGGAGCCTGCATGGGATTCTCTCTCTCTCCCTCTCTCTCTGCCCCTCCCCAGCTCTCTCTCTTTCTCTCTCTCAAAAATAAATAAACACTAAAAAAATAAAAGAAAGAAAAGCAGTTTCCTTTACCACCTTCATGGCCTTGGGGTAGCCATTGCCTTCCTGTACCAGCTTCCTTCCCTCTGTGGTTCTGGAACAGGTACTGATATTGGGCAAGAGGAGTTGAGGAGTGGTCAGTCAGGCTGGTCAGCTGTCTCTGGGCTGTCGTCCGTCCTCTCTCATCTCCCTAACCTTTGGGATGACAGTTCAGACGATGCTTCCACCCTGGCCAGGTTGAGATGAAAACCCCTGTTCGCCTAGTGTAGCGGGAGCTGGGATCCCTTCCCTGCCCCCCTCTCTTTGTTTCATATTCATTGCATCAGCACATGGCCTGACCTTGGCCTTTCCTCCACACACACATGAGACAAAGCAACTCAGACATCCTGGGAATAGTAATTAGATATGGAAAAATCACAAAAATCACAAAGATCATAGTAATCAACATGTAACATCTGGAAAACAGTGATGGAAGAGAAGTACAAAGAAATTCAAATAAGCAGGTAAAATAATCAAGGAGGTGAGGAAAGACAAAGGCCATAGGAAGAAGAATATATGCTAAAAAAAATTGGGAAAATATCGGTCATGGAAAACGTTTATAAAGAGAGGACTTTGTGGAATAAATAGGAGAATGAGAAAATGTAAGAATTAGTGACTCAAATGATGGACTAAAGATGACATCTGAAAGACAAAGGATACAAGAATGCAGTAGAAAGCATAAAAGCTGAGATCATGACCCGCCTATGGGCAAGGATATTCTTCTGCTTCAAGCTTCTAAAACAGTGACTAACACATAATGCTACTAAACATCTTGCCGAATACATAAAAAAAAATGAACGTAGAGTACCAGGGTCTAGATACAGTACAGTAAAGCCTTGGTTTGCTAGCATTGTTCATCCTGGAAACATTCTTGTCATCCAAAGCACCCATATATCAAAGCGAATTTCAAGAACCATTGGCTCAGTTATGATCATGTGACATTTGGTGTCACGGACTACTTGTATTGCAAGACATCACTTGTTTATCAAGTTAAAATTTCTTAGAAACGTTGGCTCGTCTTGTGGAACATTTGCAGAACAAGTTACTCACAATCCAAGGTTTTACTGTAGCCCCCAAAAGAGGGGAAATCTATGCTATGACCCAGGAGGAGACTCAGGAGTGGCAGATTCAGATGTCTTGATCAGGCATGGCCATGAGACCCTGAAGTGGCTGGACTCTGAGGCATTTGAGAGGAGGTGGCAGATGAAGTCAGGGATGAGGCAGGAAGATACACACGTGGGTGAGTCAAGGGACAAGAAGAAGGATGCACAGGTGACCATTGTTAGGGGCACCATGGCGATGTGACCAGAGGGCAGATGTGTGGAGGCTGGTAGGAGTGGTATCGGAGGCCGCGCCGGCTCCAGCAGCTCCGGGGGCCCTGAAGGATGGACGGTGTCGGCCAGGGAGGGAGGGAGAGAGCCCCGAGATCCTTTCTGATCACCAGGCAGGCGTCTCTGTCCTGTCGGTTTTGGTGTCTTTATTTATAGGTCAAAAGTTAACATGGCCTCAGGAAATGGAATTTTTACAATGGATAGCTCTTTGTGATAAGGTGTTTTTGGAAAATGTACAGAAACAGGTTTTACAGAAGTCTTCTTGCAGAACAGCCCCAATTATAGTGAAGTTGAGTAACTAAGAAAATAACAAGGTGTTCACATTATAATAACACTAAGATTAAGTCATAGGTTTGTAGATACCCTTATCCATCCTCATCACAGCTGCCAGGGGAAGGGAAGGTGTTTGTGGAAAGTAGGCCTTAGGGAAGGGGCTGCTATACACCATCAGTTAGCAAAGGTGTATGTACTAACTTATCTTCTTCCCTTATCTGTTCCTTCTCTCTAAGTTAGGCTCTTTGTCTCCAGGCAAGTCTTGATTTTCCGGTTAGATTCTTTATTGCACCAGAGAGCCAACCATACCTTTAAAGAGTTTAGCTCATTTCCAATACATAGAATAGCCTCTTCGAGTGCATCTACCTTTGTGTCTAATAGCTAGGTCATGAAAGACATTTTTGGTTAGTTGATTTGCATGTTGAGCTGTATGAACATCCTGGACTAACGCAACGGTAGAAACAGAATTGTACATGTAAAGGTCAATCTTTTATGACTAGGGGTCATTAGCCTGTTCATAGCTCAAGGGAAAGTACGGAGGGAAACAGGGCCTTCTGGAGACACGATGTCTGTTCCCATAATCAAAAGAAGAAGTTCCCACCATAAGTTCCTTCACAAGATGCAATCATCATACCAGGGCCGGAATAAGGGGACAAGTCACTCCCGATATTGATCAACAAGGTACCTTAGGGGTCAGTGTTCAAGCAGAAATAATTGAGTGGGGGTGGATATCGGTCATCATCTGATTGGCAAGAGACAGTGCAAACTTGCTTTAACCTCACCAGGAGTTTTCTTGACTAGTGGGCTCAGAATGGCTCCCAACAGAGTGGCGAAGAAAGGCCAGAATTTCCTTACCGGGAAATGGTGAAGCTCATTTAAAGTGAAGCAGACAGGGCAGGGTCTGCAACAAGGCAGGTGGGAAAAGGAGATTGATACTTCGGTGGATTTGGCTTTTCATCTTATCTCCTTCCAGGTTACGTGTGAAGAGGGGTAGGGTGGGCTAGTAGTTAAGTGCTTGACTCTGGGGACAGACCGGGACTCTAAATCATCTGAGCTATGCCCATTACTAACCAGTTGACCTTGGTCACGTCCACTGTCCCCAGGCTTCAGGATTCATGTCTATAAAAGTGGAAAAATGGGCATTAAACTGTACAGCTCAGAAGGGGAATCAGACACTAAATAACAGATGATATTATGCAGCTCAATGAAGATCTCATCCAGGTGCCAAGGTGAGGGAAAATTCTTGGCAAAGAGAAAAGCGTTGCCCAAGACCCTGAGGCTAGTGTGAGCTTGGCTCTGTGGTAGAATCAGGTGAAGGCCAGTAGGGCGGGAGGAAGAGAGTGACGGATGGATGGAAGAGGGGAAGGGGTACATGGACATGGCTTTGTAGGCTATGATGAGGAATTTGGATTTTATTCTGACTGTTCTAGAAGTTGTGAGAGGGATTTAGAAAGACAAATACATGATTTTTTAAAAATGTCTTATTTTGAAATAATCATAATAGATTCACAAGAAGTTGCAAACAGTGCAGGTACCTTTAACTTAGTTTGCCCCCTGGTAACGTCTGACATGATCTTTATATCAAACCCAGGAACTAGGCATTAGTTCAATCTTCAGACCTTTCTCAGAGTTACCATTTTACATGTACCTGTGTGTGTGTGTGTGTGTAGTTCTGTGCAATTTTATCACATGTGTATACTCATGTAACTATCCCACAATCAAGGTACAGAACATTTTTCTGGCAGGAGGTCAAAAGGTGATGGTTAGCCTCCAAATGGCGATGGTGCAAGTCATATTAAGAGAACTCTGATGTGGAGCAATATGTGCCTACAGAAATGAGGGTTATTTGGAAAAATAATCCTTGGGGGCTATGATCTTGGTCTTAGCATTTGACCTGAGAACCAAGAATTTCTATCCTGTCATTAAGGATTTTGGTCAGGGCAATATAGTGATCATCCTGATGAGTTGGGAGTTGTTTCTTTTCTTTTCTTTTTTTTTACGTTTATTTATTTATTTTTGAGAGGGAGAGCAAGCATGAGCAGGGGAAAGGCAGTGAGAGAGAGAATCCCAAGCAGGCTCCATGTTGTCAGTGCAGAGCCTGATACAGCATGACTTGAGCCAAAATCGAGTTGGATGCTTAACTGACTGAGCCACCCAGGCGGCCCTGGAGTTAGTTTTTAAAGGGAAGGCCAGGAGAACAATCAAAGTTTAGATCTGGAAATGTGTCCAGCCAAATAGATTAATAGGGTGTGGGTAGTACAATGGCCAGTTTCTTTAAGATCATCTGGATAGGCTTCAACATGGCCGGGCAGTTGAAAAGGAAACTTATGGCATGTCCAGCTATACAGAATTTTGCCAGTGTAACGGGAACAAAATTATGGTGCTAGTCGTTGGCTATGGCAGTGGTGTTTAAGAGGCCATTTAACTATGGGCGTCAGTGTGCCAAAATATAGCTAGACAGTTCTTGCATTGCCAGGTGGGGTCTGCTCATGGCCTGCAGTGTTCCAGCCACATGCTTACCTACCCAAAGTAGGTATGGCCAAGCTATGAGAGGCCAGAAGGCTGGACAATAGTATTTGTTCTGTGTGAGTGCTACAATCAAAGGCACTGAGGGCACTGACCACATGGGCTTAGTGTGGACTAGGTGAGATTCCCATTTCAAGGCTGTGTGATTAGAGGGAACCTGCATTCCTTAGTGGAAGATTTTATCAGGTAAGTCCAGTTCTAGTCTTCCTTGGCCACTCTGCTATTCACACTGTTGTGGGTGTGAATCCTGGAGTCATGATCTCTACTTTTGAGTGAGATTATCACAGGCATTAGAAATTAAGTATCCTTTATAGACAGGAATATTTGGCAAAGATTGTGGTGTAGGCGAAGCAAATCAACATTCATCAAGGTACCAAATGACTCTGACGGATAGCCCAAGGGGTGTTTGATGGTGAGATGATCATATTCACAATAACTTGAGGCTTGACCTGGCCTCCATCCCAATTAGGATTGGAGCCAGACAGACAAAGACAGATGAAAGAGGAGGAACAAGAAATGCCTAAGGACTCACTAGGTTTGCCTTGAGACTGATTGAAACTGACAACATTAGAAGTTGCCTTATAATTACATCAGGAAGAGAGTGGCTCTTAGGCATACTAGATGAACCTAGGACTTTCACTCAGCTGGCATGACCCTGACCTTTATGGGGGAGGGCAACAGCCCATCTGCTCTCCATAAGTGCAGGAACGATTATTTGCATGTCCTGTGTGTCTAGTGTGTTCCCTCACAGGAGGAGATCATCAAGTAGTGCTAAATATGGGTGCCTGGGGACAGCTCAAAACAATTAGGGTTTTGCCGCTGGAGGGGTATGTGATGGTTGAACTTCTGAGATATCCCATGGGCAACTGAGTAAAGATGTACTGTGTTCCTTTGAAAGTGATTAACTTTGAATTCACCTTTCATGTGAAAGGTGAATGTGATTGAAAAGTTGTTGAAATAGGCACTGGATAGGATATATAAAACAGCAAAACATTTGCCAGTGGATGACTAAATGGTTTCATTCATTTCAATTATATGAGTATAGGGGCTAGTTACCTACCATGAGCTGCCATTCCTCTGAGCATTTTTTTTTTTTAAGTAGGCCTCACTCCCAGTGCGGAGTCCGACATAGGGCTTGAACTCATGACCCTGAGATCAAGACCTGAGCGGAGATCAAATCAGATGCTTAACTGACTGAGCAACCCAGGTGCCTTACCTCTGAGAGTCCTTCCTTCCTTTCCCTCCTTTCCTTCCTTCCTTCCTTCCACATTTATTCATTTTTGAAAGACAGAGACAGAGTGTGAGTGGGGGATGGGCAGAGAGAGAGCGAGATACAGAACCTGAAGCAGGCTCCAAGCTCCGAGCTGTCAGCACAGAGCCCAGAGCGGGGCTCCAACTCACAGACCACGAGACCATGGCTCTAGCTGAAGGTGGATGCCTAACCGAATGAGCCACACAGGTGGCCCTTTTTTTTTTTAATGTTTATTTATTTTTGAGAGAGAGAGAGAAAGAGAGAGAGCGCACATGAGTGGGTGAGGGGCAGACAGCAAGGGAGACAGAGGATTCAAACCAGGCTCCATGATGACAGCACAGAGCCCGATGTGGGGCTCAAACTCACAAAATGTGAGATCATGACCCAGACCAAAGTCGGACCCTCAACTGAGGGAGCTACGCAGGGCCCTCACCTCTGAGGACACTTAAGTATCTATTGTGGTTTCTCAGATATAAACAAAATTGGTTACTTCCTACTACAAGTCAATGAACCTTACCTAATTTGTATATTAAATATATTTTTTGATAGATCTTCAAAATGATTTCTGGCCCTTTACCAGTTTATTTTCTCTTACTTAATTGATCCAATTGTTTTGCCTATTGACTTTTGCTAACCCTCTTCCTTTTATTTCATCTTTGAACTTACTTTAAAATTTTCATTCAAATACACGAGGATCATCACACAAACACATTTCACTCTGCCAGAGACCTGTGGGCAGCCATGATGTGTTCTCGAGCTCTACCCCCGCGCTGGAGGTATGGAGACAAAAGCTATTATCATCTCCAAACATCAGTACTACTTGTACTTTTTGTTGTTACAAAACATACCAAATATGGGCAACCGAAACGTGAGAGATTGTAATAAACCTTAGTTTATATGCACTGGAAAACTTGAGAAATTAGGGGCTAAGTTCTGCTCCTCAGTTAAATATGGGTAATAACATCGAGAATGTGGACAGCATAGTAACACTTTAAACTATAAATGCTCCCCTCTGAATGTTTTCAAATTTATTGAAATTCTCCAATCATTTTATAGAACCCCAAGCTGAGAATTATGTTGGATTACTTATGGTTTTTCTGCCAACAAGAACATACAAATTTCCAAAGGGCTTATAATAGAAATGGGCTTTGACCCTGAAATAAACTATTGCCAAACTGCATCTCAACTGTTAATTTGCATTCTTTCTGATCCTTTATGAGAAAAATATTTTCAAAGTTTAACTTTTTTCCAAGAATTTGCTGTATTTCACTTTTTTAAAAAATCTTTTTGTTTTTTAAATTTATTTCTGAGAGAGAAACAGCATGAGCACGGGAGGGTCAGAGAGAGAGGGAGACACAGAATCTGAAACAGGCTCCAGGCTTTGAGCTAGCTATCAGCACAGAGCCCGACGCAGGGCTTGAACCCATGAACCGTGAGATCGTGACGTCAGCCAAAGTCGGGTGCTTAATTGACTGAGCCATCCAGGCGCCCCTGTATTTCGTTTTTTTTTTTTTTTAACATTTATAATTTTGGGAGAGACAGAACACGAGCGGGGGAAGAGCAGACAGAGAGGGAGACCCAGAATTTGAAGCAGGCTTCAGGTTCTAAGCTGTCAGCACAGAGCCTGAAATGGGGCTCGAACCTACAAACTGTGAGATGATAACCTGAGATGAAGTTGGATACTCAACTGACTGAGCCACCCAGGTGCCCCTAATTTCCTGTATTTCAAATATCTTGTCTGCTTTGTTTTTGTTTCTTGAACAACTTAAGTATCTAACTGAATTATTGTCAATATGATACATCTTCTGTTATGTTTTTAATGAAATGTTTGGTTTCAGGGATGTTAAGCATGTATCAAAACATTAAAGTATACCTCTAAACTATGTGCGGTTTATGTGCTGTCAATGATATCTCCATTACACAAACCTTCCAAACTTGTCGCTTCCTAAATCATTTTACTATGTTTTATTATCATCATTGCTCTATAGGTTATCTGCAACTGCTGGATCAGAATGGTGGAAACAGAATGTTCCGTCTCTGGCAACTCTCCCCAAATGTGCTTGCTGACGTCACACTGGTGATCTGAAATTGGCCACACTGGGAGTACTGACCCTAGAGGACTTGAAAGACGCTACAAATCAGGACTTCACTGTATTATTCAAAGTCCAGAGTTAAGAATACGATGGAGAATATGTTAATAATCAGATTAAACTTAAAAAGTGTGTGGGGTGTGTGGTCATTACATTGAAGAGAACACGAAAGCGCCTGAGAAACAAAAACAAGTGAAAGATATGAACAGACATTTTATCAAGAAGATATACAGATGGCAAATAAATATAAGAAAAAATGTGTGACATCATAAATCCTGAGGGAAATGTAATTAAAATTACTGTTTGCTTACTAAGAGGGTAAATTTCAAAGACTGAACCAAAAGACGATACTACATACTGGCAAGGATGTGAAAGAACTGGGACTCTCATGCACTCCTGGTGGGTATGCAAAAGCAAACGATCATCTTAGACCAGCTGTCAGTTTCTTAATAAGTTAAACATTCACTTAACCTATGACTCGGGCATTTTCCTTTGAGTTACTAACACAAGAGAAGTGAAAAATACATATATACATACAAATGTTCCAGCAGCTTTATTTGCAATAGCTAAAACAGGGTACCTAAAAGACCCCTGACAGATGAATGGATAAACAAATGGTATATCCATAGAAAGATACTATGCAGCAATAAAAAGAGTAAAATACTTATATGAGCATCACTGAAGAATCTCAAAATAATTACAAATTGTGAATGAAACCAGAAAAAAACATTTTATGGCTCATAGAAAATTCTAGAAAATACAAACTAATTTATTACAAACGAAGGAAAGTCAGTGGTTGCCTGGACAGGGGAAAGACAGATAATAAAATGACATGAGGAACATTAGGGGTGATGGACATGTTCATTATAATTATGATGAGGTTCTGTGGGCTTATGCATATGTCAAAACTTAAACTGTACACCTCAAATAGGTGCAATACATTGCATGTCAACTATACCTGAATAAAGTTCTACAAAATAGTTATAAAAAAAACACCCCCAGATCTCCCACTTTTTTCATAAAATTAGGGTTGGCAGCCCTATGTTGACTCTATCTCTTGCCTGATGACCTTGGAAAAGCAGACTTGCCTGAGTGGTAGCAAATACTTATGAGCAGTTAAATCTATTCCACCTGAGTCAACAAGAATGCTGGCTCGGTCATAGAGTTACATCAACAGGATAAGGGATCCCTTTTCTCCGTATGCCCATTTTCCTATCTGTGTAGAAATGGCCTTTAGGTGAATGTAACAGAAAGCCTATGGGAATCCAAAAAACCAATAGCTTATTTTCTTTGACAAAGACCTCAACTGCAAAGATGCACGTACCTGGAGGTCCTGAGAATTTCTGTGCACACTAACGCTGCACATTCAGTCATCAGAGCATTCTGATGCAATTTTAGAAGAGGCACGCTCCATCTACTTTGCTTCAGTCCCCTGCAGTGTTACTATGCCAATTATGGTTGCCCTAGGACCCTGTATTCTTACCACGACATTAGCCTAGTGAATTCTGGGTATCAGGGCACATGGCTCCTTTGTAGGACTAGAGTAGAGAATTCCATCAACACTACTGAGCATTATGGGACATCCACCATGAAAAAGAAAAACAATTCATGTTGTTCTCAGAAACACTGGAGGTTGTCAACTTCCTGACTCTTCAGAAGTGTTCTGAGCCCCCCAAAAAATCCTGATACCCAGTCCACAAATTAAGACAAGGCCCTGCAGTCTTTCCTAGGAGACCTTGGGCAAAAACATAAATTAGGCAAAAGCTGGAAAGAGAGCTATGTTCTTTCATCAAACTGTCATCTCTGAGGCACACAAAGTACTGGGAACCCCATGAAAGCGGTTCACTCCTTAATGTTGGCAGAGCCCAGGTGTTTTCAAGTCACTTCACGCAGTGCATAGGACCCCAAGGTCAAAGGTGGCTTATGCAATAATCCAAAGCAATATGAGGCAGGGAATTCCCAGGTTGGTGACTTGGAGGATAGGAAAATCCAAGATGAAAGTCACACAAAACTAACACATCCTTGAAAATGTAGTCCTTCTTGGCAAGTTACCAGAAGAACTCAGATTGGGTCCACTGGGCCAATATTGGGTCAGGGCCATGCCCTAACTTCTACAAGAGAAGAGAATGATGGCCCTATAAGGGCTAAGATTAATCATGATTTCTTCCAGCGAAGGGGGGAGCTTCCCTGAGGACAGTGTGGTGGTAACTGATGCATACTGTGTGAACCTGCTGGGTGGCAGAGACGACAAAACTCTTCCACAGAAACTGGCAGTGACATACATCTGGCAAGAGCCCTGGACAGGCTAGAAAGTGTAACACAGCTCCTTATAGATTCCCACATACTTGGATCTCCCCACTATGAATTTTTAGACATATGGGCTTAAATTTGCTAGATGGCTTCTTCACAACTTCTCTCCTCCAGTGTAATTATTTAAATGGAAGCCACATGTCCCTGTACATCTAAGGTCTTTCTCTACTATGAAATCTCTGGTGTTGAATGAGGTCAGATTTGGAGCTAAAGGATTTCCCACATTCTCTGCACTCAGTAGCCCTCTTGCCAGTGTGAACTCTCCGATGCTGAATGAGGCTGGAGCTTTGGCTAAAGGATTTTCCACATTCCCCACACTCATAAGGCCTTTCTCCAGTGTGAACTCTCAGGTGTTTGACAAGGTTAGATTTACAGCTAAAGGACTTTCCACATTCACTGCACTCAATAGGTCTTTCACCGGTGTGAACTCTCCAGTGGTTCTTGAGGTTGGAGCTATGGCTAAAGGATTTTCCACATTCCCCACACTCATAAGGCCTTTCTCCTGTGTGGACTTTCCGATGTGAACTGAAGCTGGAACTTTGCTTAAAAGATTTCCCACATTTAGTGCATTCATAAGGCCTTTCTCCAGTGTGAAGTCTTCTGTGGTGAATGAGGCTGGAGCTTCGGCTAAAGGATTTCCCACATTCACCACACTGATGAGGCCTTTCTCCAGTGTGAACTCGCCTGTGGTAAATGAGACTGAAGTTTTGGCTAAAGGACTTCCCACATTCATTGCACTCATAAGGCCTTTCTCCAGTATGAACTCTCTGATGTTGAATGAGGTTGGACCTTTGGCTGAAAGATTTTCCACATTCCCTGCACTCATAAGGCTTCTCTCCAGTGTGAACTTTCCTATGGCTATTGAGGCTGTAACTTTGGCTAAAGGACTTCCCACATTCACTGCACTCATAGGGCCTTTCTCCAGTGTGAACTCTCCGATGTATAATGAAACTGGAGTAGTAGGTAAAGAATTTCCCACATTCACTGCATTCATAAGGTCTTTCCCCAGTGTGGACTTTCTGGTGCTGGATGAGGTTACATCTTCGGGTACAGGCTTTTCCACATTTGCCACACTCATAAAGTCCTTCTCTAGTGAGAACTCTCTGGTCCTGAGCAAGTGTGTCTGTGCAGCTGAAGGCTTTCTTGCATTCTCCACAGTTGTGATGACTTTTTCCACTGTGAAAGACAGCCTCGCACTCATTGTTCAGCTTCTCCCCAGTGTGAGCAACCTGTTGTTGGAGAAATCCCATGCTGGCTAAGAAGTCCTTCCCTGTCTCCTCACAGGTAAGGGGCTTCCCTGACACGTGGACTGTACAGCTCTTTATAAACGAGGCTCTGTCCACATAACTTCTGAAGGGAATCTCTCTAGTGTGCTGCCGCTGGTACTGTTGAAGGTTGGCAGCTAAACAGAATTGTTTCCCACATGTATATGGTTTTTCCCCAGGATAAGTTTCCTGGTGTTCAGCTAAGTGCAGAATGTTTCTCAAGATTGGACCACACAACTCAAAGGGCTGGGCCTTCTGGGGAGATGGATCTGCCTTGAGAGTCCTGATCTGTGACACTCCTACAGAAACGCTCTCTTCAGAAGGTGCATCCTCATCCTCCACTCCATTCCCACAACCTGAAAGCACAGAAGTGGTGATGAAGTACATGTTGACATTATTAGGAAGGAGGAAAGCCCATCACAAATGTACATCTGACATATTAAAGGACCAACACATAGAACTCTTTTCCGGCAAAGGAAGTTGGGGTTAGGTTTTGGAAGCAGCTGCTTTGCTCTATTGGGTCCCCAAGGTTACAGAATTGGAAAGGCCTAACTAGACACAGTGTATAAGGAAAGGGTTAGGCCAGGGGTGAAACACATTATACAACTTGTTCTACTTGTCAGTGGGTTTAAGCCGGATTACATCTGCTGGGGATATGTGATAAAATCTGACTGCAACAAAGTAACTGGTTTTCAAGAATTATTAAAAGATATGTGCATACTTTAGAATACGACTCTGTTGGAAAGCACTATGGAGAGAGGAGTGTGAATAGATAAAACGTCCAGAGAAGTGGGCATTAGAAAGAATGGGCTGGAGAAAGAAAAAAAAAAAAAAAAAAAAAGACATCAGCAGGGGCGCCTAGGTGGCTCAGTCGGTACCCGATGTCTCACATCGGGTTCAGGTCATGATCTCACAGCTTGTGAGTTTGAGCCCCGTGTTGGGCTCTGTGCTGACAGCTCAGAGCCTGGACCTTGTCTCAGATTCTGTGTCTCCCTCTCTCTCTGCCCTTCCCCCAGTTGTGCTCTGTCTCTCTCGCTCTTAAAAATAAACAAAACAGGGGCGCCTGGGTGGCTTAGTCGGTTAAGCGTCTGACTTTCGCTTAGGTCATGATCTCGCGGTTCGTGGGTTCGAGCCCCGCATCGGGCTCTGTGCAGACTGCCAGCTCAGAGCCTGGGGCCTGTTTCAGTCTGTGACTCCCTCTCTCTTCTGACCCTCCCCTGCTCACGCTGTCTCTCTCTCCTAGAAATAAACATTAAAAAAAATAAATAAGCAAAACATGGGGCGCCTGGGTGGCTCAGTTGGTTAAGCATCCGAATTCAGCTCAGGTCATGATCTTACGGTTTGTGGGTTTGAGCCCCGCGTCGGGCTCTGTGCTGACAGCTAGCTCAGAGCCTGGAGCCTGCTTCGGATTCTGTGTCTCCCTCTCTCTCACTGACCCTCCCATGCTCACGCTGTCTCTCTCTCTCAGAAATAAATAAAACATTAAAAAAAAAATAAATGAACAGTTAAAAAAATAAAAAAATAAAAAATAAAACATTTAAAAAATGATGTCAGCAAAGTGTCAAGAATGGAGAAGGGAAGATAGAAGTGAGTTGTGGCCACCAGCAATGGCATCAAAACAAAAGTCAAATGGGGCGCCTGGGTGGCTTAGTCGCTTAAGCGTCCGACTTTCGCTTAGGTCATGATCTCGCGGTTCGTGGGTTCGAGCCCCACGTCGGGCTCTGTGCTGACTGCCAGCTCAGAGCCTGGAGCCTGTTTCAGTCTGTGACTCCCTCTCTCTCTAACCCTCCCCTGCTCACGCTGTCTCTCTCTCTCTCTCCTAGAAATAAATTTTTAAAAAAATTTAAAAAAAAAAAGGTCAAATATGATAGGTTCCTGGTGTCATCTGAACACAGCTCGGACATCACACTCTTCCCCAGCTGTCATTCACCTGGGTCAGGCCCTCTCTGGGCCCATCTAATGGAGACTGGAGCTATGTCCATTCTGGGAAGCACAAAGGACTCCTCCCCTACCCCCGGATGAGTAACTGCAAGAGGCCTGGAGGATCCAAATCCTAAGGGAAAGATAGGATAGGTCAGTGGCCAATGCTGGACTGGATGGAACAAGTCAGCACACAGCTGGTCACGGGAAAAATACTACAAAAAAGCACCTCCAGGCCCAGCTAGAGGGAAGATGGTGGGACAGTAAGCACCAGGAAGCTGTCCTTTTACCTGGACCACAAAGGCACTGACAGAACCAATCTGATATATAATCAATCTGCTATAAATATTTTGCAAGTCTAGAGTCTACTGAAGGCTTATAACACGCTAAGTTGCTTTAATTTTGGTCAATTTCAGCTCTTAGCATTGTATAAATTATCCACTTCCCAACTCCTCCAACTCTGAGCCCCAGAGCAGGAAGTCATACACATGTTCCTCCAGCAGCTTGCTAGGGCCAGGGTGGGCAATAAGGATCCTGTCCTCCAGGTATCACAGACCTGAGTTCTGATTACTGCTTCTAATGATTGGAAGTGCGACAGACAGGTGGGCAGCCATTGTTGCAAAGCCTCTCCGTCACTGGCTAAAGTGATGTTACAGAGGATTTAAAGGACAGACGTCTATGCCCTCAACTCCCCTCCCTTTATCATGTTTCTCTTATTCCCGTTTTGGGAGTCAAAAATTCATGGGTTAGGATGTTCAAAATCAATCACATACATGGGGGAATATAGAAAATCATCATACATGACCAGGAAAGTCACAGTCTTAGAAAAAACAGAGAAGACCTTAAGCTTATACCTCAGACTGATATCCCTACAGACACCCTACAACCATTAAAAACAAGCTCCAAACATCCAGGGGTTTTTCTGGGGTTTTTTTTGTTTTTTATTTATTTTTGAGACAGAGAGAAACAGAGCATGAGTGGGGGAGGGGCAGAGAGCGAGGGAGACACAGAATCCAAAACATGCTCCAGGCTCTGAGCTGTGAGCACGGAGCCTGATGAGGGGCTCAAACCCACTTCCTGCAAGATCATGACCTGAGCCGATGTTGGATGCTCAACCGACTGAGCCACTCAGGAGCCCTCAAACATCCAGTTTTTAACAACAATAATAAATCACAGGACACACAAAGCAACAGGAAAGTTTAGTCCATTCTAAAGGGGAAAAAAAATCAAGAGATACTGTCCTTGAGAAAGACCACATTGTGTACTTATTAGACAAAAACTTTAATTTTTTAAAATGTTTTCATTATTTTTGAGAGAGAGAGAGAGCATGCACAGTGGGGGAAAGACAGAGAAAGATGGAGACTCAGAATCCAAAGCAGGCTCCAGGCTCTGAGCTGTCAGCACAGAGCCCAATGCAGGGTTTGAACTCATGAACCCCAAGATCATGACCTGAGTCAAAGTTGGATGCTTAACCAACTGAGCCACCCAGGTGCCACAATTAGACAGAATTCAAAACAATGGTCTAAAAAATGCTCGAAGAGCTTAAAAAAAAAAAAAAAGGTGGACAAAGTCAAGAAAATGTTACATGACCAAAACAGAAATATTAATAGAGATAGGAAACATAAAGAATAATCAAAAAGAAATTCTGGGGCTGAAAGTATAATAACTGAATGAAAGAAGTCACTAGAGGGATACAAAAGCAGCTCTGAGTAGGCAGAAGAAACAACCAGTGAACTTGAAGATAATGAATCTGAGGAAAAGAAAGAAAAAGCATCGACCAGGAGTGAACAGAACATAAGAACCTGTGGGTTGCCATGAGTAGACCGATACATGCAATGTGTTAGTCCAGAAGAAAAAGAGAGAAATGAAAGGACATAGAGCATATTTGAAGAAATAATGCCTGAAAACTTCCCAAATTTGATGGAAGAGACAAATATTGACATCTAAGAGGCTCAGTGAACTCCAAGCAAGATAAACTCTAAGACTCACACTGGGCTCATTATAATCAGAGTGTCAAAAGCCAAAGGTAAAGAGAGAAGCTTGAAAGCAGCAAGATAGAAGTGATTATCACACACAAGGAATCTCCAGTAAGATGATCAGATTTCTTTTTTTTTTTTAATTTTTTTTCTTTTTTTTTTTTTATTTCTAGGAGATAGAGAGAGACAGCGTGAGCAGGGGAGGGTCAGAGAGAGAGGGAGTCACAGACTGAAACAGGCTCCAGGCTCCGAGCTGGCAGTCAGCACAGAGCCCGACGCGGGGCCCGAACCCACGAACCGCGAGATCATGACCTAAGCGAAAGTCGGACGCTTAACCGACTAAGCCACCCAGGCGCCCCAAGATGATCAGATTTCTTACTAGAATCCACGGAGGGCAGAAGACAGTGGGTTGATATATTCAAGTGTTGAAATAAAAAAAATAGTCAACCCGAATCATATAACCAGCAACACTGTGCTTCAAAAATGAGAGAGTAATTGAGACCTTGCAGATACATAAAAGCCAGGGAGTTCTTTACTACTAGATATGTCCTGCAAGGACACGCAAGCCTAGAAGGACGAGAGGTGGTCCTTCAGATTGAAATGAAAGGACCCTAGACAGTAACTGAAAGCCATTGGCCAAATCAAGATCTCTGTTAAGTTAAATACAAACAATTACAAAAGCTAATTGTATTGTAACTTAACATTTATGAGATTATTCTATAAATAATAATTACAGGTCTAAATTTTTGGACACACAACATATAATTCTGTGTAATTCTGTGACATCAAGAGGTGGGGACAAAGCTGTATAGAAGAAAAAAATTTAAAAATATGACTGAAGCTAAGCTGGCATAAATTCATATTATATGTTATAATTTTAGCACATTAAATATAACCCCATGGGTAACTAAAGAGAGAGAGAGAGAGTTCCAGAAAGTACCAAAAAAAGCCCAAATTAAAACATTTCACTACAAAAAAATCAACTGAACACAAAAGAGAGTAATGCAGGAAATGAGGGACAAAAAAAGATAAGAAATATAAAAAGCATATAACAAAGTGACAGAGGTCCCTCCTCATCAGCAATTCCTATAAATGTAAATAGGTTACACTCTGCAAACAAAAGACAAAATTGGTAGAAAGGATAAGAACATGATCCAACTATATGCTGTTCATAAGACACTCACTTTAGACCCAAAGGCACAAATAAGTTGAAACTGAAAGCTTGGAAAAACACATTCCATGTGAAGAGTTATCCAAAGAGAGCAGGGGTGGCTATACTAATATCAGAAATAGATTTAACATCAAAAAAGGTTATGAGACCAAAAAAGACATTATGTGTTAATGAAAGGTTCAATACACAAGAAAATATAACAAAATATGTAATAATTATAAATTTATAATTTATATATAGTTGGTTCCTATAATTTATATTTTATACTATAATTTATATTTAGTTGGTACCTATGACCAACTAAAGAGCTCTGTTAAATTACAGAGCATCAAAACCTATGAAGCAAAAATTGACAGAATTGAAGAGAGAAACAGAGAGTTCTAACATAGTAGTTGGAGACATTAATGCCCACTCTCAATAATGTAGAATAAACACACAGAAGTAAGGAAATAGAGGACCTGGACAACACAATAAGCCAACTAGATCTAGCAGAATATACAGAATGCTCTACCCAACAGTAATAGAATATACATTTTTCTCAATCGCACATGGGGCATTTTCCAGGATAAACCATATGTTCAGCCACAAATTAGGTGTCACTGGATTTAGAAAGGCAGAACTCATACAAAGGATCTTTCCAACCATAATGGGATAAAGTTAGAAATCAAAAACTGAAGTAAAACTGGAAAATTCACAAACCTATGGAAATTAAATCATTTTTTAAAATTAGTTTTTATTTTTTTTAATGTTTTTTTCTTTATTTCTGAATGAGAGAGAGAGTGTGAGCAGGGGAGGGTCAGAGAGAGAGAGAGACACAGAATCTGAAACATGTGCCAGGCTCTGAGCTAGCTGTCAGCACAGAGACTGACGCAGGGCTCGAACCCACAAACTGTGAGGTCATGACCTGAGCCGAAGTCAGACGCTTAACCGACTGAGCCACCCAGGCGCCCCAAATTAAATCATTTTTAAACAACCAATGGGGCAAAGAAGGGTCACAAGAGAAATCAGAAAATACTTAGAAACAAATGAAAATGAAAACACAGTATTAGCAAAACTTATGTGAAGCAGCAAAAGCAGCACTAAGGGGGAAATTTATATCTATAAACACTTACATTAAAAAAGAAGAAAGGGGCACCTGGGTGGCTTAGTTGGTTAAGCGTCTGACTTCCGCTCCAGTTATGATCTCACAGTTCATGGGTTTGAGCCCCACAATCAGGCTCTGTGTTGACAGCTCAGAGCTTAGAACCTGCTTCAGATTCTGTGTCTCCCTCTCTCCTTGCCTCTCTCTGCCCCTCCCCAACTAGCGCATGCGTGCTCTCTCAAAAATAAAAAAATACACTTAAAAAAATTTTTTTAAACTTCAAATCAACAGACTAACTTTACAACTTAAAGATCTACAAAAAGAGAAAAGAAACTCAAAGGTAGTAGAAAAAAAAGAAATAAAGATTAGAGGTGAGATAGAGATATGAAACACACTAAAGAAAAAAATCAATAAAACTGAAAGCTGGTTCTTTCAAAATGCTATCAAAATTGACAAACTTTTGGGGTGCCTGGCTGGCTCAGGTGGAGCACGTGACGCTTGATGTCAGGGTTGTGAGTTCGAGCTCCACTCTGGGTTAAGAGATTACTTAAAAATAAAATCTTAGGGGAGCTAACCAATCTCAGTTGGTTAAGCATCCCACTCTTGATTTTGGCTTATGAACCTGATCTCATGGTTTGTGAGATTGAGCCCCACAATGGGCTCTGTGCTGACAGCTCAAAACCTGCTTGGGATTCTTTCTCTCCCTCTCTCTACGACCCCCCTCCCACTCTCTCTCTCTCAAAGTAAATAAACTTTAAAAAAATAACTAAATAAATAAAATCTTTAAAATTGACAATCTCTAACCTAGAATAGCAAAAAAAAAAAAAAAAGGAAGACCTAAAATAGTAAAATAAAAACTTATAGTGGCGGGGGGGGGGCACTTGGGTGGCTCAGTTGCTTAAGCATCCAACTTCGGCTCAGGTCATGATCTCACAGTTCGTGCGTTCGAGCCCTGTGTCGGGCTCTGTGCTGACAGCTAGCTCAGAGCCTAGAGCCTATCTTTGGATTCTGTGTCTCCCACTCTCTCTGACCCTCCCCTGCTCATGCTGTCTCTATCTCTCTCTCAAAAATAAATAAAACATTAAAAAAAAAAAAACTTCTAGGGGGAAATTATTACCAATTTGACAGAAATAAAATAGATTATAAAAGAGTACTAGAAAAGAGACTGAATCACTAAGCAAAAACCTCCTGACAAAGAAAAACCCTGGACTTGATGGCTTCACTGGTGAGTTCTACCAACCACTTAATGAAGAAATAACACCTATCTTTATCAAAAACAGACAAAGCCACTAGAAGGAAACTACAGACCAACATAGTTGATTCATCGATGCAAAAAAATCAAAAACAAAATACTAGCAAACTGAAATCAGCAGCATAGTAAAGGATTATACACCACAACCTACTGGGATTTATTTCTAGAATGCAAGGATGGTTCAACATACAAAAATTAATTATTATAATACATATTACAGAATGAGGAAAAAATTATATGTTCATCTCAACTGATGCACAAAAAGCATCTATCAAAATTTTAATACCCTTTCATGATCCAAACAGTCAACAAATTCAGAACAGAAAAAAACTATCTGAACATAGTGGAAGCAAAAGATTAAAACCCATGGCTAATATACTAAATGGTGAAGGACTGAATGCTTTTCCTCCAAGATCAGGAAGAAGAAAAGGATACCAACAATCATTACTATTATTCAAAATGGTACTAGAAATTCTAGATTGGTGGGGGGGGGGGGGAGGAAAGTCATCCAAGGGGAAAGGAAAAGGTAAAATTATCTTTGTTTATGAATACATTATACATAAAAAACTAGGCCTAAAGATTTAAAAAATGTTCAGAATTAATGAGTTCAGCAAAATATTAGGATACATATGGAACATGAAAGAAAAGTTGTATTTCTATATGCTAACAATTAACAATATAATAAGAAAACAATTCCACTTATAATAGTATCAAAAGAATAACATACTTAGAAATTAACTTAACCAAGGAAGTGAAAATTTTGAACAGAAGAAACTACAAAACACTGGTAAAAAAACTAAAGAAAATGTTAATAAATGGGAAGACATCCATATTTACAGATTAAAGATTTAATAGTGTTAAGATGTCAAATACTGCTCAAAACCATCTATAGATTCAATGCAATCCCTATAAAAATTCCAATTTTTTTGTGGTAGTAGGAAAATTCACATGGAGGGGTGCTGAGTGGCTCAGTTAAGTTTCTGACTCTTGGTTTCAGCTCAGGCCACGATCTCACGGTTTGTGAGTTTGAGCCCCACATCAGGTTCTGTGCTGACAGCCCAGAGCTTTCTTGGGATTCTCTCCTTCTCTCTCTGCCTCCCCACTCACACTCTAGCTCTCTGTCTCAAATAAATAAAAACTTAAATAAGCAACAACAAAAAAATAAACAAAAAAGAATGAAACTCAAGGACACCAAACAGCCAGAACAATCTTGAAAAAGGCTAACGGTGACAGAGTCATCCTTCTTCATTAAAATTTTACTGCAAAGCTACAGTAGTCAAAACTGTGTGATACTGACATAAAGACAAAAATGGTCCAGTGGGATTGAATAAACACTCCAGAAATAAACTCCTGCACAGATGGTCAACTGATTTCCACATTCCAGACCGTTCAATGGTGACGATCCATTAGGCTAACATCAAGACTACTGATGCTGAATCCTTCCCTGTGAGGTTTGAGGCAGCAGGTACTGGGGCAATAAAGGAAGAGGAGTGGGCATGCACTCGCCCCGCCCCGGCAACCACGGCAGCCACCCAGGGAACTGGGAAGGCAGCAGTGCCCATCATTCAATAGGCGAGACCACGCTGCCCCTGCGGAAAGGAGAAAGGCACAGCCTCGCCCAGGGCACAGCGGTGGGTGTGAGGGCCTTACCTAGTGAGGACGTGAGCGCAAAGTTCTCCAGCATCACATCGTGGTACAGGCACCTCTGAGCCTCATCTAGGAGATCCCATTCCTCCCAGGAGAAGTACAGGGCCACGTCCTCAAAGGTCACACTTCCCTGCCAGGATAGAGACGGATGAAACCACAAACAGCCTCACCCCCAGAGACCCATAATCCACATCCCCACACTGTCTACCCCATGTCCATCCTCCTCCCAAGATGCCCAAATGAGAGGAGACACCAGACTCTGGGGTCCTTGGTGCAGAGTCGCAGGACACCACAAATCTGGACGAAATGTGGGGCAGCACCAGTGAGGGCCTGGTCCACCTCCACTTACCTGTGTAGGTTCCCAAAGCACTGCTGCAACCATGGAAACCTGCGGGAAGAGGCGGGCCTTTGAGGGGCTGAGGGACGGAACCGTGGCCATTCTCCAGGGGGCTCAGGCCTTCCCTGTGTCCCTGCCGGGCACCAGAGCCAGGGAACCTCGGGCTGACTGGTCAGCCTCTGTGCTGGCTCTCAGCGGCTGAGTGTCCTTGGAAGAAGACTCAATCTCCCTCTGCCTCAGTGTCCTCCTCGCCCTCTACAATCTGTTCTACTGGACAGAGTCCGGAGAATATCTCAAACCCACGTCTCGCTTTTCCTCGGAATTCTCCGTTGCTCTCAGGGCCCTAGGAAGGGAGACAGAACCCCACAGCCTGCCGCTGCGGTTGCGGCTCAACCCAAACGTCTCCTGCGGAAGCAGGATGGACCCCGGGTTTCCAGAGTGTTTCAGTTCACACCCCCCTCCAGCCGCTGCACCTGCCGGCCCCTCCCCTGCAGCCCGCGGCCGCACCCCTTCACGCCGGCGCTCAGACACGGGGGCCCCGCCCACAAACGCCTCCCCAGCGCGGACACCCGGACCTGGGCCTGCCCCGCGCTCGGGCCTGAAGGGTCTGGGCGGAGAGGGCCCCGGGACCGCGCGTTTACCTCAGCCGGGTCCCGGGGCGCGACCGCCGCCATCGGACTCCGCGGGCGGAGTGAAGGGATGACAGCTGAGCGACCGGAGGGTCGCGGGATCTGAAGTGTCCACGCCGGCCTCTCAGGCAGCGGAGTCCCCGACCCCAGACCCGCCTCCGTAGAGCGGGGACAAAGCCTCCTCTTTTGCCTTCTGTGTCCGTCGCCTGAGTCCCAACCCGGTGTTCCGCACCTTCAGACCGAAGCCAAAGACTCCAGAACTGCTAAAATGACCGCCACGGAAACGGCGGAAGCCCCGCCTCAAGGCCATTCGCCCTTCCGGAAATGTCCCTTTTCGGGGTTTTCATTGGATTGTTGCCCCTGCCGTTCAGCGCAAAGTTTTCGGGGTAATGTAGTTCCAACGGCAGGAGTTGCCGACCATGGGAAAGTCTCACAGAAAGGGTAAAGCAGCATCACAAACGGTCGGAGAAATGGCTCCCCCCGCCCCCCAATACTTCTAAGATTGAAGGGAGACATCACTTCTTCTTAACAATGGCAGGCCAATTCCTGGGGATTGTTAACTGCACTTTTAGGTCAGGGCTACTGATCCCTGAAGTGTTTCCACATTATTTCAGACTCTATGAAGCCAACTCTAGTGATCATCCGCTGATAGCTGGAAGCGAATAAACATGATCTTATTGCTCTTAACGTGCATGCAGCCTGACGTGTGAAAGTCATTTTTGTGAACTTTAGTAGGTTGAGTCAGGGCCAACAAACAAAACACCACAGGGCCAGGACAGAGAAAATAGGGGAAGGGTATTGGGCAGCTCTGAGGCTGGTGATCCTAGTGGGTTCTGGGCCTCTGGTTCTTTCTTCCTGTCAGTGCTTGTGCCCAACTCAATGAGAAACACTATTTTATCTACAAAACATATAACTTTTATACATGCACATTCTTTTCCCTAATACACATTTACATTATTAATGCATAAAATAAAAAATTAACTATTGTTTATTAAGGAGTACTATTCTATGTACATTTATAAAATAAGAGTGAAAAGTCTGATAATTCTACCTCCTGGAGAAGCAATATTTGCAGGATGGTATCCTTTTAGAATTCTGTCTGCAGGATAATCAGCTAATTAAATATATATATAAAGTATATTGATCCACTTGCAGAACTCAGAAGAGTTATAGCTGTTTAACTGGATAAGGAAAAAAAAATTTTTTAGTGCAGAAGTCAAAGAACAGAGAGACACAGGTGTCATTACTGATGAGCACAAGGGGGTTGAATGCTGGGAAACATAAAGCCATCAGCACAAAGGTGTCCACCTGCCACTGCTTTGGACTCAGAGAGTCAAAATGGAAGAAAGACAAAAAAGCCACTCAGAAGGCAGGTTCTGCTGAAAGAAATCCCCCTGGACACTCTGTAAATAGAACAAAGGTTTACAGCCAGCATCATCCAGGAAATATTTCAGTCCAAAAGCTGCCATTTCCTACAGGATCCCTTTGGAGAAAATAACTAGGCAGTTAGCTAGGAGAAGTTGGTTGAGGATTTGGTCTGTGGGTCTAAGATTTCGTCCAGTGATCAAAGTGAAGATATAGAAACAAAGAAGTGAGGAGTTTCCCAGGATCCCAGCTTTCATCTGAGTGAGGAAAATAATCACCCAAAGTTAGTAGAAACCATCACATCAAAACCTAAGGGATAATTTTTAATTGGAGTCAGATGAACCTAGAAAACAGGAAAATATGCTAACTCTTATTCCCAGAATTTTTCAGTGTTAAATCTGACACATTTTCCCACATTAAAAACATACTGAGATCATGAGGCTACCTCACACATAGTAGGATGGCTAATATAATATTTTTAAAGTTTATTTATTTTGAGAGAGAGAGAACCAGCAGGGAGTGGCAGACAGGGAAAGAGAGGATCCCAAGTAGCACAGAGCCCAATGCTGGACTAAAGTCAACAAAATGTGAGATCATGACCTGAGCCGAAATCAAGAGTCAGACACTTAACTGCCTGAGCCATTCAGGCACCCCAACTAATACAATATTTTTGTATTAAACAACAACAAGAGTTGGCAAAGATGTGAAGAAATTGGAACTCTCGTGCGCTGTTGGAATGTGAAATGGGGCTGCTGCTGTGGAATCCAGTATGATGATTCCTCAAAAAGTGAAAAATAGAACTACCATATGATCTAGTAATCCCACTTCAAGGCATATATTCTGAAGAAAGGAAAGCAGGATCTCAAAGAGAAGTCTTCACACCCATGTTCGTAGTGGCAGTATTCACAAAGGGAAGCAAAGCGAGCATTCACTGACAGATGACTAGACAGACAAAATGTACACACACGGAAGGGAATGTTATTGTCTTACAAAAGTAGGAAATTGTGACACATGCTACAGATAGATGAACTTTTAGTATACTATGCGAAGTAAAACAAACCAGTGACAAGAAGACTAAGTGTGATTCCATAGGTCTATACGAGGTACACATAGACACAGAGCAGAATAGTGGTTGCCAGAGGCCGCAGGGAAGAGGGAATTAGAGGAATTGTATTCCAGGTTAGTTTCAGTTTTGCAAGATGAAAAGAGTGGATGGATTTGCTGATGATTGTACAACGATATAAATGTATTTAACACCACTAAACTGTACACTTAAAGTGGTTAAAATCATAAATTTTATGTTATGTGTTTTTAATCACAATTAAAATAAAACCCTGAATTATTTCACTTAACACGATATCCTCTACATCCATCCATGTTGTCCCAAGTGGCAAGATCTTGTTCTGTTTTCTGACTGGTTAATATTCCCTTATATGTGCATATTCCAAATCTTCTTTATCCATTCATCTATCGATGGACCCTTGGGTTGCTTCCAAATCTTGGCTATTGTAAATAATGCTGTAATAAACTTTGGGGTGCATATATCTTTTCAAACTAGTGTTTTAATTTTCTTTGGATAAATATTCAGTAATGAAATTTTTGGATCATATGGTATTCTATTTTTGAGGAACTTCCATGCTGTTTTCCACATTGGCTGCACCAGTTTGCATTCCCACCAAAAGTGTAGGAGGGCTCCTTTTTCTCTACACTCACACTAACACTTTTATCTTGTCTTTTTTTGATACTAGCCATTCTGACAGGTGTGAGGTGATAACTCGTTGTGGTTTTATTTGCATTTCCCTGATGATTACTGCTGTGGAATATCTTTTCATTTGTCTCTTGGTCATGTGTAGGTCTTTGGGAAAATGTCTATTGAGGTCTTCTGCCCATTTTTTAATCAGGTGGGTTTTTTGTTGCTGTGGGGTGTGTGTGTGTGTGTGTGTGTGTTTGGTTTTTTTTTGGTATTGAGTTGTGGAAGTTCTTTATATAGTTTGGATATTAACCCCTTATTGGATTTGCAGATATCTTTTACCATTCAGTATATTGCTTTTTTGTTTATGGTTTCCTTCACTTTTTATTTTGCAAAAATATTTGCAAAAAAAAGTGCAAAAGCTTTTTTTTTTGGCACAGCCCCAACAATTTATTTCTACTTTTGTTTCCCTTGCCTTAGGAGACATACCTAGAAAAATGTTGCTATAGCCAATGTCAAGAAAATTGCTGCCTATGTTTTCTTCTAGGATTTTTATGGTTTCAAGTCTCAAATTTAGGTCTTTAATTTATTTTGAGTTTACTTTTGTGTATGGTGTGGAAACATGGTCCAGTTTCATTCCTTTGCATGTATATGTCCAGTTTTCCCAGCATTACTTATTGAAGAGATGGTTCATTGTATATTCTTGCCTCCTTTTTCATAGATTGACTATGTAAGTGTGGGTTTGCTTCTGGAATCACTATTCTTTTCCACTGGTCTACGTGTTTATTTTTATGCCAGTTTTGATTACTACAGCTTTATACTACACCTTAAAATCTGGGATTGTGATACCTCCAGCTTTGTTCTTTCTCAAGATTGCTTTGGCTATTTGTGGTCTCTTGTGATTCCATACAAATTTTAGTATTATTTGTTCTAGTTTTGTGAGAAACGCTGGTGGTATTTTGATGGGTTTCCAGTTATGAAATGAGTAAGTCATGCAGGATGAAAGACATAGCATAGGGAATATAGTCAGTAATATTGTAATAGTGTTGTATGGTAACAGATGGTAGCTACCCCTGTATAATGATAATGTATAGAGGATAATGAGCACAGGATAATGTATGGGAAGTTGAATCACTACAATATACACCTGAAACTAATGTAACATTGTGTGTCTGCTACACTCAAAAAAAAAAAATTTTTTTTAAATAAAAATAGGATGGAATATAGTTCACATCCCAGCTTTGTCAATAACTCTTTTTCCCCATGAGCATGATGATAAAAAATTTACAGATGGTATTTTTCTAAAGCCAGCTGTCTCTGAAATTCCAAAATTTGACATGCCCTCACAATGGCTGTCCAAGACTATTGTGACATGGGTAATGTTCATTATCATTCATTCTGTGAAAGTTATATTTAGTTGATAGTCAGAAGCCCAAGCACGGACCAAATAAGCAGCTTGATATAGGGGAAATGGAAACAATTTTAAAATCAGAAAATGTGAGTTAAAGTACTGGTAATGTACAAATATGATTGTTTTTGACAAGCCACAGATCCCCTCTGAGCCGTATTTCTCTATTTTCACAAATTAAACAATGATACCTAATTCAAAGAGACATGAGAATAAAATGAAAAAGTACTTTTCAAGCTGTAATGTCAACTTTGAAAAAGATGTGATGTATTATAACATGATAGATACTGTGCAAAGGAAGCCTAGTTCCTGCAACAGATAATTGTTACTATATTTTGTTCACGCTGTTGTTTGGTAGCCAAAGAAAACATTAATTTTTTTGTCCATGCTACAGCTGATGTTGTTCTACAAAATATGAAGAAAAAGTATAATAAAATCTCACCTTTTCAAATAAATAAAGGGAATTCAAAACATTCCCCCCACTCAACCCCCCCCCCCACCTTGAGAATATGTCTTAAAGAAAGCAAACTCTCTTTATTGAAGCATTTTATGTAAAAGTACAGCTCTGGAAACAATGTAAACATCTATGAATAGGGGCGCCAGTAGACACACTCTGCCATATGTAACAAATGAATGTGGACATTCTCTACAGATGCTATGGAGTTCTCCTCAGAATGTATTTTAATTGCGGTATAAATCAGAGGACAGAATACACATTTTCTTAAAAACATGGAGGATATTTTTTGAAACATTTGAAGAACCAAAACCATCTAATGGTTGTAAGTGGAGGATGATAGTGAATAGAGTGGAGGGAAAGTATATTAGAGACTTTTTCTGAATCATCTCACATTAAAGTATGGACTCCGGTACAACTATGATACCATATTAAAGGGTAATTTAAAGTATCCACACAACTAAAAATAAAGTGAAGCCAACAAAGTTGATTGGCAGAGAATTGGTGGTGTAACCAAGCTGAGAAAAAATCATTTTTAAGTTACTTTAAAGACAGGATTTTTAACCAAATCTCTCAAACGGGATACAAATTAAACATGACACTCAAACAAAAAGGATTTCCCTACACTGTGATCTTTAATCATAAAAATATTGCTATTGTCTTAAAATAGATACAATCAAATACTAATAATAATATCATTGGAAAATAAGGCTTTCAGTAACAAGAAATAAAATATAAATATAAAACCTGTAAAACCACCATATTGCTGAATTTGTCTTGAAGAATCATTATGTAGTCATAATAACATCTTTTACAAACCAATTTTTCCACCTCCTTGCCACACGGAGTCTAGGCAGCCAGCATCCCTATCACCTGTATTATCAACTCTACATCTAATTTTCTTATATAAGGAACCAGCGCTTTTTGAAAAAGAAGCTTGATCTCAAGTCTGGGACAGAAAATTTACAAGATGAGACTGAAACACTGCTTCATACAAGACAGCCGGGAAGATAAGATAGTGACAGACTCAAGTTCACAAGAAATATGTTGTTAAAGGAAGGATGCAAAAAGAGGTATTTTAATGCAACCCAATCAAAATATTTAATATATAAATTATGTTAGAGGAAGCTGTCCTGACAATGTTCAGTACCCATATGAATCAATTTGAGAGAAGACAAAAATTCTAGCAAATTTTATAAGTAAGTATTCTAGTAGGAAAAAAACTATAAGCATATATTAAATGCTCATCTCATATATGTTTAAGAAAACACAAGTTAAATACTAAATATTTGATATTTCACCATTAAGGTACATTATTTTCTATGATTTCTTACACATTCAAATTTTTATTATAGATCCCCTGACATTTTATAACATCCTTTGTTTCTATAAAACACAAAAGTGAATTAAATAGAGTTACTATTTTGTTACTAGAGTTCTTTAAGTGGACTAAAAATTTCAAAATGTTTCAGAAATCTTCTGAGCACAGAATGGTATAGATGTATATTATACCCTAATCATTTATAGTTTTAACCCTCACTTTTAACTCCTATGGAACTTTATTGTAAGGACCTCTGTTTTATGTTGTCCAGAGCTTTAAATCGAGAAAATTTTTTTTGAGAAATCTTTTAAATTGAAACTTTCAATTTGCAATTATATTCCACTGGTATACATTGTATTACATAAATGATAAAATTTGAAAGTACATTGGAATTGAGAATTTGGGAAAGAAATGAACTGATTCTCAATACACATAAGGCCCTCTGGTGGGAACAGAGGTTATGAGAGAACACATCCCATCCCCCAAGCAATAACGATTCCCACTCTGGGGACTCCAGTGAGTGTATTTTACCGAACGAATGGGAAAATGATGAACTAGGATGGAAGCGCAGGTAAGAGAGGAGGCACACTGCTGACAAGAGTGCTCACTGGAGGATGAAGAAGAGGCGCGGGGTGTGGCGAGGGCTTCAGAGAGCAACATCCACTCCGACATCACACACACACACACACACACACACACACACACACACGGCTCATATGAAATGTGCATGGCAGATATTCTAATTTACATAGTAGCACTTAAAATAACAAGAAGGAAATAGGGAACTACATTTAGGATAAAAATCAATCAAAGTAATCAACGAAGCAAACTAAGTGAGGGGAGAAGGGAAAAAATGAAATTATTTTAAACTGTGAAGTAAATTTGGATAACAGATAGGTCAATCGACTTGATGTGAAAATGAACACATTTTGCATGACCTAGACCTCCCCTGAGCCTCTGAATCCTAAGACTACTGCGCTTGCTGCCCCGTCTGTCCACCAAGGACTGCAGTCACTCACAGAGAACAAAAGTCAGCTCCTCTCCTCTCACAGGTATTCCATGGGCAGCTTCATTACAAGAGTTCTGCTCTCGGGGTGCCTGAGTGGCTCAGTCGGTTCAGTGTCCAACTCTTGATTTCAGCTCAGTCATGTTCCCAGGGCTGTGGCACTGAGCCCCTCTGCACGGAGTGTGGAGCCTGCTGAAGAATCTGTCTCCCTCTGTCCCTCTCCCCTACTCTCTCTCACAAATAAAAAATAAAAGCATCCTGCTCTGAGGAGGGGAAAGCATCCATCTGGTTAGAATGTTGAATGCTGGGATAACAGACCATCTCATTGCGGGAGGACAGGCGGGAGGACCCCCAGAGTACCCTTTGATGACAGGGTAGCGGAGGCCCTTGGAGCACCGATAGGTTAATACGTTCTTAAATGAATAGGAATCTCAAAGCACCTTTAAAAACTGCTGTCTTGGAGTCACTTTTCCTTAAAGAGACTGATTTACTTCTGGGGCGCCTGGGTGGTTCAGTCGGTTGAGCGTCTGACTTCAGCTCAGGTCAAGATCTCGCGGTTTGTGAGTTTGGGCCCCACGTCAGGCTCTGTGCTTACAGCTCAGAGCCTCCTTCAGATTCTGTCTGCCCCTTTCTGTGCCCCTCCCATGCTCATGCTCTTTCTCTGTAGGTCAATAATAAATAAAAAATGTTTAAAAAAATTAAAGAGACTTCTATCTGTACCAGGGAGGTAGGAGTGTATTATCATCCACTGAGGGTGGAAATTCCAGAGATGCTCTATTACAGCCCAGTTAGGCACACTGGCTTCCAGGGATGAGGAGAGGGCGACACCACCAAGTACTAGTGGACGCCAGGCATCTACCCAGGGGTGGGAGCCGACAGACGTGATCTCCTTGCCCTTCATGTGTCTACAGAGAAGAGCATTAGAGGAATCATTTTTAGGGTCAGTGGGCTTGTCAGTAGCCAGGGACAGGAGATTTCAGGGCACAGAGAAGGTGGAGCGGTGATGCCAGGCAGTCACAGAGGAGCTGGCCACGGGCCACAGTGTTTCTCTGAATCCTTTAGAACACCGCCTTCCTGCCTGTTTATGTATGTTCACGCGCCAAACCCAGCGGGCAGAACTGTTTCATTCATTGATGGTTTCCTGCTATAAATGCGAAATGAGAAGGTGGATTCTCTTCCTTCCAAGAGTCTAACGGTTATTTGAAAAGAACAGCTACTTACCAAATTGATGTTTGACGCCAGTGACTGCAGGGGCAGGATCCGTGCAGGTAGAGACAGGGGTCATTTGGACACTAAGATAAAGGTTTGAGACTCGGTGAGCTCACCTCCTTGCTGGGAAGTGCTTATCATTTCATCTGTAACTGCACTGACAGTATCTGCCCAGGGATCTGAGATGATCTCTGAAAAACATCTGTGATTTGTGCACAACACTGACAGCTCTTAGTGTTTGTTAGTAAAGTTACCCAAGAGGGTGAGGTGAACAGAAACAGCTAGAGGAAAGTCTTACTTTCGGTGCCTCAAAAATGACAAAGTGTTCCTGGGAAGTCAGAAGACCCTGAAGTCTAAGATTCAAGAGAATGAAGCAGAATGCAACTCCATGCTTGATCCCTGTCTATACTGAGTGTCTTTATTCCACTCTCCAGAGCTACTCCTTTTCACTAAGAAACTCACACAATGCCTTGAGGTGAGCGAGAGGGAGCCGCAGGGAAAAGTTGCCAGAGGCCACAAACCACTCATGTTTTGCTTTAGAACACATGTGTAAGTAACTCCTCTGTGCCAGGTACTTTACTAAGCCATTAGGATGTAAAAGGAAACCAACTAGGCAAAGAATCCCTTACAAAGCTTACATTCTGCTTGAGGATGAGAAACAAACACAGATCATTTGGTGATCATTCTAAAAAGTAATGGTGCTATGGACCATGAATATGGAGTGAGTGGCCCGAGCCGTAGGGAGGTGGGCATGCGTGGCCGTTGTAACCAGAATAGGAGGAGAGGGGTACCCAAATCAGAGGACATCTGATAAAGACCTGCAGGTGAGGGTGAGGGGTTGAGCCAGGTGTATGTCTTGTTTCCAGGCAGAAGAAACAGCACAAACACCCAGAGGCTGGAGTCTACCGGGTGTGTCCAGGGCAAGCAGGGTGATGCGGCTAAAACCAGGCCATTTAGGAGGAGAGGGTTGAGAGACGAAGGCAAAGGGGCCACAACCGCTAAACTGTGTGCGTATCTCAGCGGAAGCCAGAGCCCATACAAGGCCTTGACCAGAAGTGGTGCGCAGCCGCTCTGTGGGGAATGTGATGCGGAAGGGGCTGGGAGGAAGCACAGAAACCATTTAGAAGGTTCTGAGTGTGAGATGCTGATGGCACCGACTTGGAGGGAATGGGGTTGATGATTAAAAGTGCTCAAACCCAAGGGAAGCTGGGTGGCTCAGTCGGTAAGCGTCTAACTTTGGCTCACGTCATCATTTCCCAGTTGGTAGGTTTGAGCCTCGTGTTGGGCTCTGTGCTGGCAGCTCAGAGCCTGGAGCTGCTTCAGATTCTGTGTCTCCCTCTCTCTCTGCCCCTCCCCTGATCACATTCTGTCTCTCAATCTCTCTCAAAAATAAGCAAACATTTAAAAAAAATTTTAAAGTGGTCAAACCGTGGTAAATTCTGAAGCCTATGGGACATAGGTGAAAAGTTGAGAAAATGAGGATCCAAGTGTGAGTCTGGGGATTTTTGCCCGGACAACTGGAATATAAGTTGCTATCAAAAGGAAAAGGGGAGAGTAGGTTTTTTAGGGAATATCAGGAATTTGGTTATGAACCTCTTCAGTCTCAAGTTCTTACTAGACATTTAAGGACAATGTCAAGTAAGGAATTAGCGCTAAGTCTGAAATTTGGGAGTAGAAACCTGGGCTGAATACATCAATTTGAGAACTGTTGGTTCACAGATGGTGCATCAGTTGTAAGACAGGGTGAGATTCCACAGAAATAAAATAAGAGCTCAGGGCATGAAAACAGGCAAATACCAGAAAATACCCTTGAGACACCGTTGGACAAATGTAAGAGACATGGCGGAAGCAGGGATCATATTGGCCCTGGCTGGGAGTGAGTGGGCAGGGTGGCACTTATGGGGAAGATGGTATTTAAATGCAGCTTATGGAAGAAAAAATACACCATCGGTAGCTGAAACCAAACAAGAGATTTGATCAACCACAGGATTCAGATTGGTCTTTTCCTCCTGGAAGTTTTATCCCCTGTGTGGCTCCCACGTGAAGCTATCTGGCTGCATGCAGTATTTTATTACCAGGTTTTCATAGCAAATTGAATCTTTATAATCACTTGAGAGCAACCAAGCCTTCCTGACATGGCTTTTAAAAAACATTTTTTTTAAAGTTTATTTTGAGAGCGTCAGAGACAACACGAGTGGGGGAGGGGCAGAGAAAGAGGAGAGAGAGAATCCCAAGCAAGCTCCATGCTGCCAGTGCAGAGCCTGATGTCAGACTTGAACCCATGAAGCTGTGAGATCATGACCTGACCCGAAACCAAGAGTTGGACACCTAATCACTGAGCCACCTAGGAGCCCCCATATTCTGACATGGCTTTTAAAGAAGGATTTTTCTTTTTTGAAATACTACAGCTATATTCTGATAAATATTTACCTGGTAAAGATATTTCCATCCTTTAGCTTTATGATTGCCCCACCTTCATGCTTAACAGTATCTTTCAAAGCTCATAGGACAGATTTTGTTTGATTTGAATATGAGTATGTGGGACATACGAATATGGCTATGCTTTTTGTTTCTTACCTTACAGAGTATTATATCTATGGAGGAGAATTGACTTGTAGATTTAAAATTGATTAACAATAAATCAGTTACAATTCTTTTTTTTTTTTATTGTTTATTTATTTCTGAGAGAGAGAGAGACAGCATGAGCAGAGGAGGGTCAGAGGGGGAGACACAGAATCTGAAGCAGGCTCCAGGCTCTAGCCTCTGAGCTGTCAGCACAGAGCCTACGTGGGGCTCAAACACACAAACCATGAGATCATGACCTGAGCCGAAGTTGGACGCTCGGTTACAATTCTTAACTGTTCCACATATGCATAGTCTAAGGTACAGACATAGATCAGGGCATCCAAAGTAATTGTGAAGTTAGAACAAAATATGGAAAACGCTTTTGCTGGTAATATTTGATGTTTTGGTTGTCTGTTTAAACCCATACCAATCACTATTTATTATATGATGCATTGTCGGTGCACTTAATGGTCTGATTATGTGGTTGGTCAGCCCTCTCAGCCTCCCCTGTGCCAGAACTTGGTGCTGCCTCCGGCTGGCAGTCCTGCATGGGGCTGGCCCACAGAGCCTGTGCCCTCTAAGACAGAAATTCTGTGTTCATCAGAACATTTCCACTGCTGCACGGAGGGCACATACATCTTCAGTGGGACTTGGAATTCCAGAGAATTGCCTTTGTGAAAACCTGGCAATAGTTTCTTTAAATTCCATCTCTTAGTTTTCCATGGGAATATCAAGAAACAATGAATAACTTTAGTAATGCAGAGTCTGACTGCTATTTCCTTATGAAGGCTTTACTGCCAAGGACATTCTGGATCAAAAAACTAATGAAGTTTCGTCTTCTGATGATAATGATGCCTTCTTTGTCGCAGACCTGGAAGACATTCTAAAGAAACATCTGAGATGGTTAAAAGCCCTTCCACAGGCCACACCCTCTTAGGCAGTCAAATACAATGATAGCATAACCACAGTGAAAACCTATGTAGCTGCCATTGTGGCAGAATTTGTGCAAGACTGAAATACAATTGGTACAGAGTCTCCGGGTGGCTCCAGGGAGGATGATCTATGCAAATCCTTTTAAACAAGTGACTCAGATTAAGTGTGCTGCCAATAATGGAGTCCAGATGATGACTCTTTTTCTTCTTTCAGTTTATTGTCAAGTTGGTTTCCATATAACACCCAGTGCTCATCCCAAGTGCCCTCCTCCGTGCCCATCACCCCCCTTCCCCTCTCCCCCACCCCCAAGAGCTGTCAGTTTGTTCTCAGTATTCAAAAGTCTCTCATGGTTTGCCTCCCTCCCTCTCCCCAACTATTTTTGTCCTTCTCCCCCCCCATGGTCCTCCGTTAAGTTTCTCCTAATCCTCCTATAAGCAAAAGCGTATGGTATCTGTCTTTCTCTGTCTGACTTATTTCGCTCAGCATTAACACCCTCAAGTTCCAGATGATGACTTTTGATTGTAAAGTGGAATGATGAAGGTTGCCAGGGCACATCCAAAGGCAAGGTTGGTTTGTGGGTTGCCAGTGATGGTTCCAAAATAGTCTGTCCTCTGAGTGTTAAATTTCTCGCCATGTTCAAAACCAGCAGGCTTCTTTTGGAACAGGCAAAAGGGCTGAGTACTGACGTCATTGGCATCAGCTTCCCTGTGGGAAGTGGCCGTACCAATCTGGAGACCTTCGTCCAGGCCATCTCTGATGCCCGATGTGCCTTTGATACGGGAGCCAAGGTTGGTGTCAACACCTATCTGATGTCGGTGTGGCTTTCCTGGACCTGAGGATGTAAAGCTTAAATTTGAAGAGATTACCAGTGTTTATCATCCCAGCACTGAACAAGTATTTCCCATCAGACTCGAGGGTAAGAATCATAGCTGAACCCAGCAGATATGATGTTGTATCAGCTTTCATGCTTACAGTTAATATCATTTCCAAAAAAAAAAGTGTATTAAAAGAACAGACACGCTCTGATGATGAGTCACATGAACAAAGTCACATGCAACCTTTATGTGTTGCATGAATGATGGAGTATGTGGATAATTTAACTGCATCCTTTACGATCATGGACTCATGAAGCCCCTTCTGCAGAAGAGACCGAAACCAGATGAGAAGTATCATTCAACCAGTATACAAGGTCTGTTGCTATGACTTGCCGGAGACGCATGTCAGCAACTGGATGCTCTTTGAAAAGATGGATGCTTAACACTGTTGCTGCTGCTTTTATACTCAGTGAGTTCTAGAGGCCAACTATCTACTACATGATGTTGGGACCAACATGGCAACTGATGCAGGAAATCCAGAACCATGACTTCCCACCCGAAGTGGAGGAGCAGGATGTCAGCACTGTGCCTGCGTCCGGTGTCCTGTGTCTGGGAGAGCAGGATGCTGTGGCCCCCGGGCCGCCTGTGCTTCAGCTAGCATTAACACATAGGTGCCGCTCCTGGGAGGTGAACTTCGATTTAGCTTGAATTATGGGATCTGGGGGACGCTGGGGGACTGATTCACTTAATTACTGCTAGCTTTGAAATGTCTTCGTAACTAGTGTTGACACAGATGCAACAACACAGAAGACTAGGACATGGGGTCACTTATCTGTGTTTCTATGGAAACTGTTTGAATATTTGTTTTGTTTATTCACCTTTCAAACATGCTACTGAAAAGTGACCCTCAGCTGCTGAGCAAGCGTTTGTAGCTTGTACACTGGCAGAATGGATCAAAAGCTTAGTGTTGTGATTTGTTTTAAAAATAAAGTACCATGGAGCGCCTGGGTGGCTCAGTCAGTTAAGCATCCGACTTCGGCTCAGGTCATGATCACACGCTTCATGGGTTCGGGCCCCGCGTTGGGCTCTGTGCTGACAGCTCAGAGCCTGGAGCCTGCTTTAGATTCTGTGTCTCCTTCTCTCTCAGCCCCGCCCCTGCTCACACTCTCTCTCTCTCAAAAAATAAAAGACATAAAAAATACTAAAAAAAAATAAAGTACCTTGAGGACTTAGTCATTTGGGCCACCCACTCGTGTTCTCGGTTGAGGTCTTGATCTGTGAGTTCGTGCCCCACCCTGGGTGCGAAGCCTACTTAAGAAAAAGTATCTTGAAATATTTTTTTTTTAAATGATTGTCTTGGTCAATAAAAGGCCAATGGTTACAGAGGTAGGCTGTTCTGTGAGTTCAGTCCAGCTGGTGTGGACCTGGGCTGATCCATTTTGCTAAACACAGGGCACTACTGTGACTCTGGGTCAGAGAGTGCCACACACTGATGACTGGTATTGCTTTGTACTTACAAATTCAAGGGGAGTATGGGAACAGTCCACAGAAGTTTATTGATTTTATTAATGTTTTCGCCTGGGGTCTGTGAGTGCCTGGGGCTCTCTGCTGCTGAACCTGCGTACACAGAGGGCATATGCCTGCAGGACCAGAAGTGTATAAACCTCATTCTGAGTTCCCTTGTTCCCAGGTGTTGTCTACACGTTAGTGGTTCCTGATGAGAGTAAAGTCAGGCAGAGCTACTTACCGAGAAGACCAGCAGATCTACATCTGGCTTCTCTAGCTTTTGCTGTGGGCCAGGCCTTGCTTGGAATAGATACTCTTAAATGTTTTTGCTATATTGTATTCTCTTCCCTGCAATATACTGCAGTTGGGTTTCAGTCATTTGGAATCTTGTGAGACTTCTTCAGCAATTAAACCCTGTCTGACTACCCCTATCTATACAAGCCTAACAAGAGATTTAAAATAAAAAGTCAATCTACTTAAAATTTAAAAATTATGGGTTGGATTAATTTTTTTTTAAACTTTTTTTTTTTAATATTTTTTATTTATTTCTAGGAGAGAGAGAGAGAGAGAGAGAGAGAGAGCGTGAGCAGGGGAGGGTCAGAGAGAGAGGGAGTCACAGACTGAAACAGGCTCCAGGCTCTGAGCTGGCAGTCAGCACAGAGCCCGATGCGGGGCTCGAACCCATGAACCGTGAGATCATGACCTAAGTGAAAGTCAGACGCTTAACCGACTAAGCCACCCAGGCGCCCCTGGGTTGGATTAATTTCTAACTTTACTTTTTCATAATTATAGATTGATGTACCTCTGTCTTTTCTCTCTTCAGTTGTTTAAAATCAATGCAACCCCCACTTGTATAGAAGATCCTTTTCTTACTTTTATTGGAGGTTACCTTGTATAGTTTCACTTTCATCACTGTTGTGTCAGAATCTAAAATTAGGAATTATTGGGGCACCTGTCTGGCTCATTTGGTGAAACATGCAACTCTTGATCTCAGGGTGATGAGTTCAAGCTCCAAACTGGGTGAAGAGATTACTTAAAAATAAAATCTTTAGGAGTGCCTGGGTGGCTCAGTTGGTTAAGCTTCTAACTTGGGCTCAGGTCATGATATCATGATTTGTGAGTTCAGGCCCTGCATCTGGCTCTGTGCTGACAGCTCAGAGCCTGGAGCCTGCTTCAGATTCTGTGACTCCCTTTCTCTCTCTGACCCTCCGCAGCTCGTGCTCTGTCTCTCTCTCTCAAAAATAAATGCTAAAAATTTTTTTTTAATTAAAATTAAACAAATAAATGTTAAAAAAATTAAATCTTTAAAACTAAAATAAAATTAGTTATTTTAGCTCCTTTCCCCAAACTCTTCAAAGCTTTAGAATGCTTTCATTTCAAATGCTTTTATTCATATGTACATCTTGTTCTTGTCCAGCATAACTTTTCTTTCTTAAGTACAAATTTAGAAATCCATTTTGATAGCATCGCTGATAGTAAGATGCTGAGAATTTCTCTGCATATATTTTCATGATGATCCCATTCTTGTAGGATTATTTAAAATGATATGCAACTCTGAGTCAACAGTAATTTTATTTCTACATCTTCAAAACATTATGTGATTCTATTTTCCATTATTTGTTTTAAAATTTTATTCTCTGTTTAAGGACATCCCTTTTTAGGTCATCTTTTCTGTCCTCCCTGGCCGTTTCTCAATCTTCCTTTTCTTTTCACTGGGGAGCAATATGATATGGGTGTGTCTTTCAGTGTACTTTGTTTTGATGATTTTTATTAGAATTGTTTTGCTTTCATAATTTTGTATTTAATTCTTCATCAACTCTAGAAAATGTTTAATAGTAAGCAATGTACATAATAATCATAGTAATAGTCATAGTAAATAATAGTAATCATTTAAATAATACCTGAATATCTTGGTCTGTTTTTTTTTTTTTAATTTCTAGGATAAATCTATCTAAAGTAAAATGAGAAAAAATGTAACTGATAGTGGATTTCATTCTTAACTTGAAAAGATAGGATAACTAACATTTTAATATCATCTTTGAAATACATAATACTATTGGATTAACATTAAATATTCTCATTTTGATCACTGTATCAATGTTATGAGAGTTTCTGTTTATGTAGGAAATATTTTGGGGCGCCTGGGTAGCTCAGTCAGTCAAGTGTCCGACTTCAGCTCAGGTCATGATCTCACGGTTTGTGGGTTCGAGCCGCGCGTCGGGCTCTGTGCTGACAGCTAGCTCAGAGAGCCTGGAGCTTGCTTTGTGGATTCTGTGTCTCCTTCTCACTCTGATCCTCCCCTGTTCACACTATCTCTCTCTCTCTCTCAGAAATAAATAAACATTAAAAATAAATAAATAGGGGCACCTGGGTGGCTTAGTCGGTTAAGCGTCCAACTTTCGCTTAGGTCATGATCTCGCGGTTCATGGGTTCGAGCCCCGCGTCGGGCTCTGTGCTGACTGCCAGCTCAGAGCCTGGAGCCTGTTTCAGTCTGTGACTCCCTCTCTCTCTGACCCTCCCCTGCTCACGCTGTCTTTCTTTCTCTCTCCTAGAAATAAATAAAAAATATTAAAAATAAATTTGAAATTAATAAAATAGATGATAAAAATAGAGACATTCAATGAACTCCAAAGCTGTCATTTACCTAGATCAATAAAGTTGACAGATCTCTATGTAGATTGCTAAGAAAAAATAGACAAATTACCAATATAAACAATGAAAGATGGTATAGTACTAGATAGATTAAAGACATTAAGATTATATGTGTTATTTTAAACAGCTCTTTCCAACAACTCTATGAAAACTAGAATTTGACCAAAAAAAAAAAAAAAAACTTTCTTGAAATACTTCAACTACTCAGAGTCACTGAAGAAATGAGTAATCTGAAACGCCCTCTATTAGACACTGAATTGGTAGTTTAAAATTTTTCCACCATAATTTCATGCCAAGAGAGCTTCACTAGTGAATTCTTTTAAATTTTTAAGTAAGAAATAATTCCAATTCTACTAAAATGATTTCTTAAAAAAAGAGGATGGAACTCTTTCCAACTAGTTTTATGATTTTAATTTTAACTTGATACCAAAACCAGCAATACTATGAATAGAAAACTACAGGAGTGCCTGGGTGGCTCAGTTGGTTAAGCGACTGATTCTTGGTTTTCGGCTCAGGTCATGATCTCACAGTTTCATGAGTTCGAGCCCTGCATTGGGCTCTGTGCTAACAGTGTGGAGCCTGCTTGGGATTCTCTGTCTCCCTCTCTCTTTGCCTCTCCCCCAATTGCACTGTCTCTGTCTCAAAAAAAATACATTTTTTAAAATTTTAAAATAAAAATAAAAAATATTTGAAAGAAAACTGCAAACCAACACCCATATGAACACAGATGCAAAACATACCTAAGATTTTAGGAAACAGGATACAATAATACATAGATATAAATTACATTACAACTCTTGTGAGTGTTGTAGGTTAACCTCAAGCACGGTTAAATACTAACATGCTATTTCTGCTTCTGTAAATCCACTTGGCAAGCTTGTACTTCCCTGTTCTGGCTGACCACACCCACACCCTGTACGCAAGGTTACAGAACACCATGTCACCACTCTACCCTGGTGGTCTATCATGTAGTCACTACCCCACGGCTTCTCAAATGTTTAATTACGGTTAGTTATTTCAAGACAAAGAACTTAAAACTGATAGGTCTCTGCCAAAACTTAACACCTGAGTGTCAATGCAATTGGTTACCATGGTATGCTGTAGAATGTAATTGGTTAACTAAATAATGACATATTCTGCCTTACTGAGATCCATATAAGCTCACTGCCACCTTTGTTTGGGGCCATTCTCTGCATTTCTCCATAAGATCAGGAGATCAGGTTGGCCCGGTCGTAAATAAAATCTTGCCTTGCTTCTATTTGGTGTTTGTTGGTCTCTTCAAAATCACTGTTTCAGTGAGGTGATACATATATATGTATCATGTATGTGATACACACACATATACATATATAAAATATTTCTAAATAAGGCTCTTTTTGTAATGTTTTAAGTTATTTACTTATCTTTTTAATTTCCAAACTAAGTAGTTAAACCTATACATTTTAATGATCACTTGTTTTTCACAAACCCAGTGCAGCTCCTTCTGTCCATGGGTCCTGTCCCTGTACTTTAATAAAACTACCTTTTTGCACTGAAAAAAAATCTATACATTTTATTCTAATTTCAGCAATAGCAAGTCTTGAAATATTAGGTTTCATTTCACTTGGTTCAAAATATTATCTACTTTTTCTTGTGGTTTCTTTTTTGACCCAAACATTGTTTATCAATGTTTTCTTTAATTTCTAAATATGTGGGGATTTTTTTCAGAGTATTCTTTTATGAAGTCTTATTTTAATTCCCTTATGGTTAGAGTATATAGTTTCATGATTTTAACCATTCTACATTTATTGACATTGATTTTATGGGCTAAGGACTATTTTGATGAACATCCTTTGTGGACCTTAAAATACATTCTGCTGTTGTTGGAGACTTTTTTTTGTTTTTGTTTTCTAATTTCTGAGAGAGAGAGAGAGACCGTGTTCAGGGGAGGGTCAGAGAAAGAGGGAGATACAGAATCTGAAGCAGGCTCCAGGCTCTTAGCTAGCTGTCAGCACAGAACCCGACACAGGGCTCCAACCCACGAACCATGAGATCATGGCCTGAGCCGAAGTCTGGATGCTTAACTGACTGAGTCACCCAGGCGCCCCAAGAGAAAGACTCTAAATATCAATTAGACCAAGTTGGTTGATGTGTTAGTTTCCTATAGCTAATGAAACAAATTATCACAGACTGAGTGGCTGAAAACAACAATTTATTTATCATAGTTCTGGAGGCTAGAAGTCTGAAATCAAGATGTCAGTAAGGTCATGTTTCTTCTGAAAGCTCTGGGGAAGATTCTCTCCTTGCCTCTTCCTACCTTCTGATATATTTTTTAATCATTTAATTTTTTTCATCAAGGTAAGTATACTCTTTCACCCAGTAGTGTGATTCCTGGATTGTAGGGTAGTTCTATTTTTCATTTTTTGAAGAACTTCATACAGCTTTCTACAGTGGCTCCACCAATTTGCATTCCCACCAGCAGTGCAGGAGGGTTCCTTTTTCTCCACATCGTTGCCAATGCCTGTTATTTCTTGTGTTTTGTAACCAGTAGCAATAAAGAAAAAAACATTTTAAGCAGCCAAAGAAAAGTAGATAGTTACATGCAAGGGAAATCCCATATAGCTATCAGAGGATTTTCCAGCAGAAACTTCACAGGCCAGAAGGGAGTGGCATAATATATTCCAAGTGCTGAAAGGGAAAAAAATCTGAGCCAAGACTACTCTATCCAGCAAGACTATCATTCAGAATGGAGGAGAGATAAAGAGTTTAAACAAAAACAAAAGGAGATCATGACCTCTAAGCCAGCCCTATAAGCAATTTTAAAGGGGACTCTGAGTGGGAAGGGAAGACCATTAAGAGTATGAAAAATGAAAAACAAAAAGGCAGTAAAAATAAATATTTCTGTAAAAATAAGTCCAGGGATCTATAAAATAAAAGGATGCAAAATATGACATGATATACCCAAAATGTGAGGAGGAGGAGTAAAGAATGGTTTAAACTTAAGCGACTATCAGCTTAATATAGACTGCTACATGCATAAGATGTTTTATACAAACCTAATGGTAACCACAAAGCAAAAACAATAATGGATACGCAAAGAGTAAAGAATTCCAAGTATATCACTAAAGAAAGCCAACGAACCATGAAAGAGCAAGAAAAGAAAGGATCAGAGGGGCGCCTGGGTGGCCTAGTCGGTTAAGCGTCCGACTTTCGCTTAGGTCATGATCTCGCGGTTCGTGGGTTCGAGCCCTGCATCGGGCTCTGTGCTGACTGCCAGCTCAGAGCCTGGAGCCTATTTCAGAATCTGGATCTCCCTCTCTCTGATCCTCCCCTGCTCACGCTGTCTCTCTCTCTCTCCTAGCAATAAATAAAAATATTAAAAAAAAAAAAAAAAAAAGAAAGGATCAGAGAAAATCTATAGGAACAACCACAAAACTAGTAACAAAACAGCAATAAATACATATCTATCAATAATTACTTTGAATGTAAATGGACTAAATGCTCCAATAAAAAGACACATGGTGACAGAGTGGATTAAAAAAATAAGACCCATCTTGCTGCCTACAAGAGATGGCTTCACAGGTGAATTCTATCAAACATTTAAAGAGGAATTAATACCCATTCTTCTCAAACAATTCCAACAAATACAAGAAGGAAAAATTCCAAATTCATTCTATGAAGCCAATATCACCCTGATAACAAAGCCAGATAAAGATACCACACACACAAAAAAGAGAACTACAGACCAAGGTCTCTCATGAACATAGATGCATTAGCAAATCAAATCCAACAATGTATTTTAAAAAGTCACACATCATGATCAAGTCAGATTTATTCCTGGGATGCAAGGGTGTCTCAATATTTACAAAACAATCAACACGTTATGTCACATCAGTAAAAGGAAGGATAAAAACCATGTGATCATTTCAATAAATGCAGAAAAAATACCTGAAAAACTAAAACATCCATTCATGGTGGAAAACCCTCTGTAAAGTAGATCTATTGGGAACATATCGCAACACAATAAAGTCCTTATATGAAAAACCTACAGCCAGCATTATACTCGATGGTGGAAAACTGAGAACCTTTCCCCTAAAGTCAGGAACATGACTGGGATGTCCACTTTCACCACTTTTATTCAACACAGTCTTAGAAGTCCTAGGCACAGCAATCAGACAACAAAAAGAAATAAAAGCCGTCCAAATTGGTAAGGAAGAATTAAAACTTTCACTATTTACAGGTAACATGATACTATATATAGAAAATCTTAAAGACTCCACCAAAAAACTTCTAGAGCTGAAAAATGAATTCAGTAAAGTCGCAGGACACAAAATCAATGTACAGAAATCTGTTGCATTCCTATCCACACTAAAATAGCAAAGAGCAAAATTAAGAAAAACAATCCCATTTATAATTGCACCAAAATCTATAATGTATCTAGGAATAAACCTAACCAACAAGATGGAAGGCCTGTACTCTGGAAACTATAAAACATTGATGAAAGAAATTCTGGAGCGCCTGGGTGGCTCAGTCGGTTAAGCATCTGATTTCAGCTCAGGTCATGATCTTGCAGTTCCTGAGTTCAAGTCCTGCGTCGGGCTCTGTGCTAACAGCTTGGAGCCTGGAGCCTGCTTCAGATTCTGTGTCTCCCTCTCTCTCTGTCGCTTCCCCTAATCATGCTCCTTGTCTCTCTCTCAAAAATAAATAAACATTTTTAGGGGTGCCTGGGTGGCTCAGTCGGTTAAGCATCCGACTTCAGCTCAAGTCATGATCTCACTGTTCGTGGGTTCAAGCCCCACATCAGGCTCTGTGACAGCTACCTCAGAGCCTGGAGCCTGCTTTTGGATTCTGTGACTTCCTCTCTCTCTGATCCTCATCTGCTGATGCTCTCTCTCTCTTTCTCTCAAAAATAAATAAAACATTAATAAATAAACCTTCTTTTTTTAATTTAGAAAAGAAATTCAAGATAATGGAAAAAAATGTAAAGACTTTCCATGCTTGTGGGTTAGAAGAACAAATACTTAAAATGTCTATACTACCCAAAGCAATTTACACATTTACTGCAATCCCTATCAAAATACCAATAGTAGTTTTTCACAGAACTGGGACAAACAATCCTAAAATTTGCATGGAACCACAAAAGACTTCGAATAGCCAAAGCAATCTTGAAAAACAAAACTGGAGGCATCACAATTCCAGATTTCAAGTTATACAACAAAGTGGTAGTATGGTACTGGTATAAAAACCAGTCTCTGTTTTTTACTTTTATAGAGGCACGACTCAAGATTTTTTTCCTTTCCTTTCCTTCCTCCCATCCTCTCTCTTTTCTTTTCCTTCCTTCCTTCCCTCCCTGGTATGCTCTTGCTTCTAATATACCAAATACAGGTATATTAGACCATTTGATATTTTCCTATAAATCACTATTGCTGTTTGTTCATTTTTTTCCCTTTCTATGTGGTTTATTTGCATAATGACACCTTTAAACTCACTGGTTTTTAAAATTTTTGTGTTTTTATTTATTTTTGAGAGAGACTGAGCATGAGTGGGGAAAGGGCAGAGAGGGAGACATAGAACCTGAAGCAGGCTCCAGGCTCTGAGCTGTCAGCACAGAGCCCAATGTGGGGCTTGAACTCACAGACCGTGAGATCACGACCTGAGCCGAAGTCGGATGCCTTGCTGACTGAGCCACACAGGCGCCCCTGATCTTTTCTTCTTCAATATCTCATCTGATTTTCATACCATGCAGTGTTATTTTTTGTTAGATATTATATTCCTTGTAAGTTCCACATAGATCTATTTTTATATCTGTTTTTACAACTATTTCTCTTTTAATCAAGTTCTTGGCTTTCCCATCCTTCCAAGAAAAGCAGGATATTTACTGTCTAGTTTTATCTTTTCAGTCATTTTAGTGCTTGCTTCTATTTTTGTTATGTTCATACGCTATATGTCTTACATCCATGCTCCCTTGTGTGCATGGTAAATTTATTGGGTGCCAGACAAGATAAACATTACATTGGTAAGTGCTGCATTTGCTTGTATCCCTTTAAATAGTGTCAGGTTTGGGCATGGCTTTTACTAAAGGTACTTGGTAGCAGGTTTTCCTTTGAATGTTTGCTTTTAATTCTTTTCAGTTGAGTCCAGAGCAAAAGCTAGTTTGTGTTTAACTAAGTCCCACTATCTAGGTGATAGATTGCTCAGGATTCTACCTGTTGTTCTGTATACAGTATAATGGATGTTTCCACACTGGCAGATGAGAACATAAATGATACCCAGCCCTACAGGAGCTGCAGAAATTATTCAGTATACTGCCCTCTAGTGGTGCTTTCCTAAACCTCAGATATTTCACTCGCACTTGTATAGATATGGACATGGTCAACAGTTTCAATGGATCTCTCCTCAGTTCTTTGCCTCTCCTCTTCCCTTGTTACACCCCCCCCCCCAATCTCTAGCTCCTTACCCGTTTACAACTAAATTCTGGTCACATTAGTCTTATATCCTGATTTTTGTCTCCAGCCTATAAGGGAGGGAAATCATAAGGTTCCATTCCAGTTTCCTTCCTGGGAAGCAGTGTCCTAGGGGCTACTCCTGAATTTCTGGAAGAATTATTTTAAGACCTGTTGAACAGCTGGAAACAAAGACCAAAGACACTGACCAGAAAACAGGAAAGGAAATAAATGAGCATCTTTGCCAGGCAGAAAAACAAACAAAAACCCCAGAAAACCAGAGAATGAAATCGTCACGGTGTGAGAACAGTTTCTGATGATAAGACTGGAGTATCTGCCCAGAGGATGGAGCTTCACTTGTTCCTAGGAAATCACTTAGTGTCTTCCCAGTAAGACACCCTGAATTAGGTACACCTGTGACGGAAAAAGCCCCTATGCTCCTTGAATGGGAAGCAGCCTTCTTGTTCACACTGGTACTACAAACCTCAAGTTTTCCCTCAAACCCCAGAATGACCTCACCACCCAGAGATCCCCAGCTTTCTGGGTCCTTTGGACCACTTCCTCTCACCCCAGACCTAACAGAACTACATTTCTTATTTCAGGGTTTCCTCTGTGCCATAGGGCGAGGGAGGAGTGATTTTGCGGCAGGCTCAGGAGGCAGAGAAGAGCCAAAACCTCGAGGTGCCAGGGATAGGCACAGGGGCACCAAGTGGTGCTGCAGGTGGCAGGAGGTGGGTTATAGACACCGGGGTGAAGTAGACATGGGTGCAAGAGCAGGCAAGGGAAACAGCCTTGGGGACACAGGGGGAGGATGGAAGTAGTGTGGGGACTGTAGGATCAGGAGCCGGCGTGGAAGCTGGGCCATGGAGGGAGCGGGAGGCCAAGGGTGCAGAACAGGGCCAGGACAGCCACCTGCGCTGGGCGTCTTGACAGCGCAAGAGGGCCAAGGTCAACGCTGCTGTGAAGGAGCCATTAGGTGAGGAGGGAATTCCCAGGCTGGGCCAACAGGGCACACGAAGATCCCCAGAGCCGGGCTGCTAGGGATTGCAGGGGGTGGAGGGGAGATGCAGGCATACCTGGAGGCCAGAGCCCACAGAGGTACAGCCAGTTATGAAAGGCACAGCCAGTTACACCCGAGCTCTGCCTGGCCTCTGCCAGGGTGCCCACCTGACACCCCACCCCTAAGCCAGCAGTCTGGGACTTCTAGGCTCTGGCTTCCTTCCTCTGAACCGAAGCCTCATTGAGTGCAAGTGCCACCCTGGCATTCACACCTCTGATGCAGTGCACTGCCCGCGTTCTCCCACAGGCCCTGGGGCTCCAGCTGTGCCTGGAAGTCCGCAGGTTGTGTTCCTTTCTAGAGGCTCCGGGAAATCAGATCCTGCTTGTGTGGGTTGTTGGCAGAATTTAGTTCCATGTGGTTGTAGAATGGAGGGCTCTAAGCTTCCAAGGTGCTTTTGGGTTGTACTGAGGGGATCTGCAAAGTCATAGAATTTCTTCAAAGAGCTCTTTCTGTGACTCAATCCTCTGCCCTGATCTTGCTGAATCAGGACTGAAGATGCTGGCTATCAGATGGGTGGTGCTCAACTTAGCTCCTGGCTTTATTCTCAGAACCAGCAATTGGCAATCACAGGGCCTTATACAACCATATCTGACTCTTCTGTCTGCCTCTCTCCCTGCAGCTGGGAAAAGTTCTATTTTCAAAGACTCGTGTGATTACATGGAGTCCACCTGGTAAGTCTCACCAAAAAGTGCATTACATTACACACGCAAAGTCCCAATGACCATCTACAGGAATATTCCCAGGCTCTGCGGATTAGGGCATGGACATCTTTGGGAGAATGATTCCATCTACAGTTCGCTGTCTGGTCCTCAGACTCATTATCTGTCCTACTTGCAAAATATATTACACCCATCCTAAGATCACAAAAAATCTTCTTCCACTACAGTATCAAACCCAAATCTCATCTAAATTGTCTAAATCACGTATGGGTGAGAGTCTGGATATAATCCATCCCGGGGCTCAAATCCTCTCCATCTGTGGATCTTTGAAACTAAAAAACAAGGTACCTGCTCCCAAAATAAAATGGTAGAATAGACAGACCTAGGATAACAACATACACATTGTTTCGAAAGGAGAGAAAATGAAAAATAAGTAAAGCCACAAGTACCCAAAGAATTTTGAAATCAAGTTTAGCAAACTATTTTAGGTATCAAGGCCCGGGAATATATTCTGTGGTTCAGGGCTCTGGTCACTGGGCTCTCAGCTCCCCACCTGGGTTCCACTCTGCCCTCCTTTTCCATGACAGGTAATAAAGGTTTGCAATTTAGTAATTTGCTGAGCCAGTTTCATGTGTGTAGACTATCGGAGGTCCTAATTTCATACTCTGTCCCTTTAAGATCCAATGTTATTTCTACTAGAACGAATTTCTCAAGAGCTTTGTGGCTCTTGTGTATATACCAGAGATTCACTCCATTAGACAAGAGTTGGTCCATGGATTTTCCTCCTGAATGATCCCGTATCTACTTTTGACTTTTGCTGAGCTGGCCACGAGATGCCTTTGACCTTCTTAGGTGCTCCCTGGTTGCAGAGGGGACCTGCTAAGTCACAATCTCTTCAAAGAAATTTCATGTGCCCAAATACTCTGCTCTTCTGATCCAGCAGAGATCCTACAGAAGGCTGTACAGCCACACCTGTGGCTAGTTCTCCAGAACATGCTTTTCTGACCATGAATCACTTCCTTTCAATGTCTTTTGCAACTAAAATAGGATAAGAATTTCCCGAATCATCAAGTCTTGGGTCTTTTCTGCTTAATAATTCTTCCCTACATTTATCTCTTCCCTATCACATTTTACCATAAATGGTAAGAGAGAAGGCTACACTTTCAACACTTTGTTTAGAAATTTCCTCAGCTCAAAATGTCCATGTAAAGACTTTATACTAATATTTGTGGCAGCTTTGTTTTGAATACTTAGAATTTGGGGGGGGGGGACAAAAGGCAATTAAGATAAATGGATAAACTGCAGTATATCCATCAGAGCATTACTCAGCCATGAAGAGAACGAGCTATTTATACACACAACAGGAGTGATTCTCAAAATAAAGCTACATGGAAGACAGCAGAGGATAATAAACTTCTAAGGTTCCACTATAAAGAAGATTCTAGAAAAGACACATTTATCCATACTGGAAGTAAATCAATGGTTACCTAGGGAAGAGACAGGAAGTATTAGGAAGGGGCATGAGGTAACTTTGGAGGATAGGTATGTCCAAGAGCATGGCTAGATGATTCTTAGGTCTATATATATATATATATTCAGGCTTAGCAAACCATACACTTTAGGCATGTGCAGTATGTTGCATGTTGACTACACCTCAATGAAACTATAAAACATGACTCCAATGCAACATCCGGGTCTCGCACTTCTACTGGAAAACCAGACTGACTCCACCCTCTCTCTCCAAATGCCCTGTGAGGAGAACCTCTTCCTTGGCACTAAGAAAAACTGGCAAGCAGTGAGGCTGTTTGCAAGGGAGTCATCAGAAGCTCTGGCTGGTCACAAAATCTACATCCAGGAGGTACAAGATCAAGATAAACATTACATTCTTTGCTCTGCCACTGACCTTGGTCAGAGAGTGACACAGTCCTGGAGATCCTAAGAATTTCCAGGCATCTTGACCTCATACAGCCATAGTGATTGCAATGTTTGTGGATGTTTTTAAAATGGGCACGTCCACCCTCATTTGCTACAGTCTCCCCAATTCCAATTATTCACACCCAGAGTGAAATTTATTTTTGTTTCCTTCCTGGGATTGTAGGTCTTGCAGCCAGAGACTTGGGCACCAGATCAGATTCTGGCCTTCGGGGAATCTGGCACTTGGCAGGTCCTCAGAAACAGCTTCCCCTCAGCAGTGCTGGGAAACGTGGCACCTATGCTGGAAATAAGACACTCAATCCACGCTGCTCTCAAACACAGTGAAGGCTGCTGCAACCTTCCACAACACCTCAGGGTGATGTCTGTACCCTCAAATTATGCTGAAATCCAGACAAAATCAGGCCAATAAACCTCTGAACTCTCACCTAAGAAGCTTTTGTCAGCACCACCAGAACTGGACTGAGAGTGGTTCTCTGCCAGCCTGCTCTTCCATTTGAGGCCCCTGAAGATGGAGGTCCCCACAAGTACCGTTTACCTCTTCAGGCTGGCAGGGCCTAATTGTTTGCAAACCAATCCACACAGTAAAAAGAACATCCAAGATTAACGATGGCTTAAATAATGTCTTTATTATCACAGAGACCAGAGCAACAGAAGACAAGTAGTTCTAGGGGCGCCTGGGTGGCTTAGTCGGTTAGGCGTCCGACTTTCGCTTAGGTCATGATCTCGCGGTTCGTGGGTTCGAGCCCCGCGTCGGGCTCTGTGCTGACTGCCAGCTCGGGGCCTGGAGCCTGCTTCAGTCTGTGACTCCCTCTCTCTCTGACCCTCCCCTGCTCGCGCTGTCTCTCTCTCTCCTAGAAATAAATAAAAATATAAAAAAAAAAAAAAAAAAAAAAAAAAAAAGAAGACAAGTAGTTCTCCAGGCTGGGTGACTTGGAGGCTGGAAAATGTGTCACACGTACCACATGAGACCAACAATGTCCATGAAGATAGTAAACCTTTTCTGTAAGCCCCCAGAACACAGCTCAGGTCCTCTTGGCTAAAGATGGGTGAGGTCCACACCTTTACCAGTCAGTGGGGAGAGAATGAGGAACCCTATTTAATGCAGGATTCTCATAATCCCCTCCAGGGACTGGAGATGACAAAGTCTACCTTCCCTGAGGACATATGGTAACTAAGATGGTAGAGCTGAGATGGTTTCAGCCACAGGCCTTGGGGGCCAAATCTGGCAAGGAACCTGAGCAGGTGTGCAAGTGCAACACAACCCATGAGAGCTTCTCTGAACCTGGCATTAAGGTCTCTCCGCAGTGCTAACGTTCAGATGTATGAGGATCCACATCTGACCGGTATCTTCCTCTCCAAGAGCAATCACACAGCCCCTCTCCATAGGAGTCCTATTGTGTTGAAAGCACTCCTAAAGCCGCCCTGCAGTGTGGACCTTCTGGTGCCGAATGAGGTGAGAGCTTAAACTATAGGCTTTCCCACATTCGTTGCACTCATATGGCCTTTCTCCAGTGTGAACTTTTTGGTGCCTAACAAGGTGGGATGTTCTGATAAAATCTTTCCCACATTTGCTGCACACAAATGGCCTTTCCCCTGTGTGAACTCTCTGGTGTGCAATAAAGTCAGAGCTACGACTAAAGAATTTCCCACAGTCAATGCACTCAAAAGGCCTTGTCTCAGTGTGAATTCTCTGGTGTTTAATGAGTGTGTACTTGTGGCCAAAAGATTTCCCACAATCACTGCAAACATAAGGATTTTCTCCAGTATGGATACTCTCATGCTGAACAAGGGTGGATTTGTGTCTGAAGACTTTCCCACAGTTGTTGCACTTATAAGGCCTCGCTCCGTTATGAACTCTCTGGTGTACGATGAGGTTAGAGTGATGGCTAAAGTACTTTCCACACTCACTACACTTGTAAGGCATTTCTCCAGTGTGAATTCTTTTGTGCTGAGTAAGGTTGTCTTTGCGGCTAAAGGCCTTCCCACATTCTTTGCACTCATAGGGCCTTTCTCCAGTGTGGATTCTCTGGTGCTGGATAAGTGTGGCTTTGCGGCTGAAGGCCTTCCCGCATTCGCTTCACTCGTAAGGCCTTTCTCCGGTGTGGATTCTCTGGTGCTGGACAAGCGTGTCTTTGCGGTTGAAGGTCTTCCCGCATTCGCCGCACGTGTACTGCATCTGTCCGCTGTGAGAAGCCTCCCCCGACTCAGTTCTCTTCATCTTCTTGCTGTAGGTGGCCTGTAGCTGGTGACTGTCCAAACTGGCCTGGAGGCTCCGCTCCTCCTCACAAGGAAAGGGCTTTTCTGACAGGCGAGGTTCCTCACAAACCCTACAGCTCTTCACAGATGAGGTCTTGCCTTTGTCTTTTCTCACGGGTTTCTCTACACTGTAGTGCTTCTGGTGCTGCTGAAAGTCTGCACTGAGTAAGAACTGTCTCCCACATGCCCCACATGTGTAAGGCTTCAGTCCTTGGCGTGCCTCCTGGTGTTCATCCAGGTGTAAGAGGTCTTTCATGACAGGGCCACATATGTCACAAGGGTGCGCCATCTGGGTTGATGAACCTACCTTGGGAATGCTATCGTGGGACCCTCCTACAGAGACGGTCTGCTGGGAAGGCGCCTCTTCATCTTCCACTGCACACCAATAACCTGCGGGGAAAAATGCTGTTTAAGCGAATGGGGGCTTTGGGGAAGGGGCAACCCCATCACAAACGTGTCCAGTATTTAGTCCACGGGGCGGCGGTAGGACAGCAGATGTGGGATCAGGGTAAAGAAAAAGCCGCTGTGCAACACTGGGCCTCAAAGGGTCAGACAATGAGGAAGCCTTCACAAGGGACAAAGACCCAAGGACGGGGTGTAGGTCAGGGAGAAGCAACAAGAACATCCCATTTACTCCTCTGCAAAGACATTTAGAAGGGCCTGAGCGATTAGTGAGCACTATACAGAGCTGTATGTCTAGGCCCAGGAACATCTGATTTAAAATGAACAACTGGTGTTCAAGAACAATTTAAGAACGTATGTATGTCTCCCGACACATGAGCATGACCAACACAGGACAGCAGTGCAGAAGGAGCAGCAGAGGGCCCTGGTGAGTGGGTGTGGACAGCCCTGGGTTGGGGGCTGGAACAGAAACATTCAGTATATAGTGTCCAGAATGAGGAGAAAAAGATAGAAAAGGTTTGGTCTATAACCTGGGCACCAAACGGGAGCGGTGCCCAGGAGAGGTTTCTGGTGCTGTTTGAAGCCAGCCCTGAAGCTCCCTCCCCCAGCCCCCACTCACCAGGGCCTGTCCACGCCCCTCCTGCCATGGCTAGAGTCATGACCTCTCAGTCAGGCACTCAGAATTCTTTCCCCTGCTAAGTTCAGCAACCATAAAAGATCTGGAAGAAACAAGTAATAGAGGAAAGACAGGGCAAGTAGGAAAGCAGTGGCCCAGAGCAGCCCACCCACAAGAGGTTAAACGACAATTCAATATAACAAAATGAACACCAGAAATGTTGTGCAGACCAGCCCCACGGGCCCCACAAGCAGTGGCCACCATGGCAATTCGTGACACAGGTAGGCCCCAGGGAAGGGTAGAATCCGGAGCACAGAGGTATCACAAATGCGGACAGACACGTACAGCCAGGAGAAGGGCAGGCAGGGTGACCGCAACGGCTGAAGGAGACAATTCACACAGCTGAACCCCCGCACCCAGAAAACCTGTTACTGAGGGAAAACGGCAGTGCCCGTGGCAGCTTTGGGAAGAAAAAGGGAACCTCTGAGGGAAAAGAGTAGAGCACAGCCCAGAAAACTGGGTATGGGGGGGCCTTACCCCGGAAGACCGTCAGTGCAAAGCATAGAAAACACTGCGTTGTGACACAGTCTCTGGGCCTTCTTAAGTAGCCCCCACCCATCCCAAGAGAAAGGCACAAACACATCCTTAAAAGCCACATGACCCTGCATGACATCCACAACTGAACATGGGGGCAGCAGCTCTCCCGCAAGGAGCAGGACTCCTGGTCTGTCCACACCTTCACTTTCCTCCTCAGGTCCCCAACTCAGACAAGATACCAGGCCCTTGTGTGACTGGAGCCTGCTTACTCTTTCCCCATTTCCTACTAATCATTTTGTCCAGCCCAGAACAACTGGCGGGGGACAGACAGACACTTCTGCCAGCTAGCTCCCCTGGTCCGGAGATCATGCCTCTTACATACAAATCTGAGCTCAGAATTCTCCCCTGAAGCCCCCAGGCTATGAATTCAGAGTCCCTCTCCAGTACACATCTCTCTTTAGAACACCCCTCCCTCATGTCTGTGAATACCCCCAACATGGGTACCTCCCACGGGCAAATCTGTACACAGCATCCGCAGAATTCTTGGTTAAGGCAGCCAAGATCACATCTGGCTCCAGTAGATGGTCCTCACTGCCGTATCTCTAAACCCAGCTTTTAAATCCTATTCCTGGATTCAATTTCAGCAATCCAGAACCACATACAGACATCAGATAATCCCAGCCCCTTCCCCCGTTGCCATTGTATTTTTTTTTTTTTTTTACAAACAGTTTATTGTCAAGTTGGTTTCCACATAACACCCAGTGCTCATCCCCACCAGTGCCTCTCTCCGTGCCCATGCCCACCCCCCCCCCACATCCAACAGTCCTCAGTGTGTTCTCAGCATTCAAGAGTCTCTCATGGTTTGCCTCTCTCCCTTTCCCCCACCATTTCCTCCCTTCTTCTCCCCCATGGTCCTCCATTAAGTTCCTCCTAATCCTCCTATATGTGCAAACATATGGTGTCTGTCCTTCTCTGCCTGACTTATTTCGCTCAGCATAACACCCTCAAGGTCCAGCCATGTTGCTACACAGGCCAGATTTCATTCTTTCTCATTACCATGTAGTATTCCATCATATAGATAAACCACTTCTTCTTGATCCATTCGTCCGTTGGTGGACACCTAAGCTCTTTCCATGTTTTGGCTATTGTTGAGAGTGCTGCTGTGAACATTGGGGTCCATGTGCTCCTAGGCATCAGCACTCCTGTATCCCTTGGGTAAATTCCTAGCAGTGCTACTGCTGGGTCATAGGGGAGTTCTATTGTTAATTTTTTGAGGAACCTCCACACTGTTTTCCGGAGGGGCTGTACCAGCTTACATTCCCACCAACAGTGTAGGAGGGTGCCCGTTTCTGCATATCCTTGCCAGCATCTCGCGTTCTCTGATTTGCTCATTTTAGCCAGTCTGACTGGCGTGAGGTGGTATCTCAGTGTGGTTTTGATTTGTATTTCCCTGATGAGGAGGGATGCTGAGCATCATTTCATGTGTCTGTTGGCCATCTGGATGTCCTCTTTGGAGAAGTGTCTGTTCATATCTTCTGCCCATTTCTTCACTGGCTTGTTTGTTTTTTGGGTGTGGAGTTTGGCGAGTTCCTTATAGATTTTGGATATTAACCCTTTATCTGATATGTCATTTCGTTGCCATTGTATTCTAAGGATGCTATATCCTCATCACTTGGGCTGGACCCTTAACTAAATTCTCATGCAGAGCCTGCACACACTGGCCTTCTACCCCAAGCAGTCACTGGCAGCTGGCCCAATCTGCCTCTGAGCGAAACTACCAGCCTGGCTGAAACTCCCTAGGCCCAAACAGAACGTCACCACGAAAGCCTGGGAAGCAACAGAAAAGGGAACAGACATCTGCTTCGGCCTCATGTTCATCTCATCTCTATTACTGCAAGGACCCAGCGCCCATCTCATGTCCACTCTCTTCAGAGGACTTCCCCACCTGCCAGACCCTATTCTCTCCCCCTACCATGGACACTAAACTCCCTTTTCTGGTCTCTTAAGTGACTCCTACTCCTACTCTGCTGTGTCCACCCCGCTCCAGAACCTTAATGGCACTGCCACCTTAACAAAAAGGTTCTCTCTATAAATCTGACATGCAGCTCTACTCTAATCCACATACTGGCTCCCACTTTGTGGACTTGGGTCCCTCGACTTGGATCCCTCCTGTGAAATCCAAACTTGTGTGTCCAGCTGCCTACCTGAAACCTCCACTCAGATGTCCTTAGTCATTACAGACTCAACATGGTCAAAGCCCAACACCTGATATTACTTCTGGAAGAGACTCCCACCACCAATTTCACCATGTCAACTGAGGATTTTTCCATCCTTATATGTTTAGGCCAAAACCTGTGGGAGCTGTGAGGTCATCCCTGACTCCTCTCCTTTCTCTCACCATCCACAGTGGAAAGTATGGTTGCCCCTACTTAAAGAAAAACAAAAACAAGTCCAGAATCAAGCACCTGCCCCTCACCTCCAGAACCACCAGTCTAGTCCAGGCCTCAACAGTCCTCTCTCCTCACCCCAGGCTTTCTTCACGGTGCAGCCAGAGGAAGCCTGTTAAGACCAATCAGATCACTCCTCTGCTCTAAACCTTAAATGGTTCCCACCACACTCAAAACAGAAGCCCAGCTCCACAGGCTGCCGATCCAGAGTTGAATTCTGTCCCCTGCTCTCTGGTCACACCAGAAATAATGGAGACCTGAGGCTCCCTGAACACTCCCAGCTCAGCCTCGAGTGAGGTTTTCGCACATGCTTGTTCCTATACCTGGGACACTTCCACCCGTCATGCCACTGCATCAAATTCAAGGCAAGACCATTAGTGACACCAGCACCCCCACACCCAAAGGCAAGTTTAACAGAGGTGAAGATTCCTAAGACACCACCATTTGCCATACTGGGTTGTCAAGACCATGAGCAAGCGGGGTGTGTTGAATGAGGACCGAGGACTCACCTACGCAGAGGTCCCAAGTGCTTCTACCATCAAAGCACCCTGGCAGAAGAGGGACGAGGCGGCGGGGGACGGCAGGTTACCACAGGGGGTACCATGGACCCAACTACTCCCGTTACCCCTGCCCTGCCCTTTGGCCATGATGATTTCTGAATGTCTCATCTCAGACACCCCCAGTGCTGCCTCCTACCAGCTGTGTGACCATGAACAAAGACCAGTGTGGCAGTGTCCTCACCCGCAAAGCAGGGAGGGACAATGGTGGCACCCACCTAACTGGGCTGCTGTTTATGTCACACATTAATACCTATCAAGGATCTCTGAATTGGCTTTTTTTCCCCAAATGGCTTGGGTGCAAATGAAGGGATAGGTTTTTAAATGTGGGATTTATGTTTCAGCTTCTAAGAAAATGTGATATTTAAGATTTTCCATCATAATCAAACACTTAGAGGCAGGCACTTCAACCCATCACTAAGCATCAGTATAAACTTACAGCTATTTACATTAAATCCTCACCTGCTTGCTTCTGCAGGCCTGCCGAGTGTGCACGGGCCCCTTCCCCAAGCCAGCCTACCTCGTACACCATCCTCTGAAGGGGAGTGTTGCAGACGCCCTCATTAGGCTGTCACCGACCTTCTAACCCAAGAGCTGGGGATTGCTGCACCAGCGCCCTGGACAGCTGCCCCCCAGCCTGCCTGCCCCTGCCCCACACCCAGAATCTTTCCTCGGTCCACACAGTGGCACATCTGGAGCCCCTCACACCTGCCCCTACGTCCCAGGCCAGACTCCTTACACCCTACAGCCCTCTCCTCCTCCAGCCGAAAGCAGCCGGGACTCTGCCACATGCTTCTTTCTGGAGGGAATGAGGGGTGTCCACCCCCTCTTTCCCGCCCTCCGATCTCCCACGCCACGGACCACAGACGACAAACACACCCTTAATATTCGTTCTCCAAATCCGGTCTCCCGACCTGAAGCCCCATCCCTCCGTGGTCTCCACCACAGCTCCCTCCCCAGATGCCCACGGGACACCTCCCCTGTGAGACCACGTCCTAAATGCGACTCCCGACTCCTTCAGAGGAGCCCTCTGCTCCACTCTTTCGGACTCTGCCCGGAGGAAAACCGGACACGAAACTGTGACAGCCCCTCACTCCCTGCTTTCACTCGCAGCCGTCATCCCACACAGCTGGAAGCCCTGCGAATCCCACTTCTCCACCTGCAACCTCTCCAGCCACCACAACACTCCTGGAGGCGAGGCCTCCTCACCGGTCTCCCCGCCTCCGGGTTCATCCCGCCCCCCGAGTGTGAAGCGTGCCCCCCGGAGCCAGATCGCATCACGCTCCGCGCGGCTCCGGGCGTCCTCGCAACGAAGGCGCTCGGCACCCCGGCCATTCCACGCAGGGCTACCACTCGCCCTCTGCGCTCCCTGCAAACGCGAGGACCGCGGTTTCCTCACTCCTCGTGGCTCAGTCGCACCTCCAAGGCTTTGCGCGTGCTAGTCGCTCGGCCAAGAACACTTCGACGGCTGTTAGAAATGGGGGCTCCTCCCACAGATGCCCTCACGGCTCAGAACACCGGAGGCTGGACACCCTTCATTCAGGGCTTCGTGATTTAGAGTGGAGGGTCGAAACGCGTCAAGGTCCGGGAAACAAAGTACCCACCTAGGCCGGAACCATCACCGCGGCCGCCATCACAATCTGGACCACACGGGGCCGTGAGGGGTCCCAGGTCGGGACCCGCGCACAGCCGTCGCGTGGCGCTGGCAGCGGGGCCTTCGCGGGCGCTGACACCGCCGAGCCTCTCTGCAGCGGGCACACAGCCTCCCCGCGTGTCTTCCCGCTTCCGTCACCTCGGGCCGAACCAGCGGTCCCGGGGTTCTACTCCGGGTGGTCCACCAAGAGCGGACAAAATGTCCGCCGCGAGGAAGACGCCGGAAGTCCCGCCCAGGCGACTTCCGTGCACTTTTGAGAGTGCCGCCAAGCACGGCGCAGAGGCTTCTGGGCAATGTAGTTTTCCAGAGCAATTGGCCCCAGAGACCCGCAAACTCTCTCCCTCCGCCCCGGGTTCAGGCTCAGTAGTCCCGCGAGAAGCACTGGGAAATGGTACCTCGAGGCTCCAAGGATGGGACAGGGCTTCGCTCGTCGTAAACAGCCCAGTGTAGTGTGCGGAGGTCAAAGAAATGTGTGGAAACGTTCTCGTGGATATTTCCCAAAGCCGCAAAACCACGTGGACACATCAAATGTCAGTTCTAGTCCACTCGTAGTGCACTCGTATTTCCTTGCTGGTTTTTAAATCCTTGTAGATGGAAGTTTTAAGTTGGTTTTTGGTGTTTTGGCTGGGGCAGGGAGCAGATCTGCAGATTGCGTCTAGGGAGGAGGCTGGAGGGTTATTGGGTGGAGAGAGGCGCTTTCTTGCGGGTGGGGGCGCTGATGGTAGCCAACCTAGGAAGCAGCACCCTTTAATTCAAATGATCCTTCTTAGCCCAAAGGCTAATCTGCTGATGTCCCTCTAGGAATATGCCACCCATCTGAAAAGGACCATATAAATGCTTTTTAATGTGCCAAGACAGTGGCTGACGTGATCCTGGTGGCAGTAAATATGCGAAAGTGACCATCTGAACCCAGAAATAAAGATTTGGAACAACATGACCTCATTTCTTTGCTAGGAAGTGACTTCTGATGTGGAAATGTTGGGGTTCAGAGCTGACGGCCAAGAAAGAATTCTTGAGATGTCTTTGGTGCAGAAAGATGGTTTTATTAAAGCACCGGGAGAGGACCCAAGGGCAGAAAGAGCAGCACTGGGATTGTAACAGGTGACTGATTATATACACTTTTCCAGGGCCTTGAGGGGGCTAGCTGCTGTTAGAACCGTTGTTACATTATTACTGTTTAGTAAAACCTCAGTCATGAGACCCTTCAGATGTTATGTTGTGGGGTAGAGATAAAGGAAGTTTCCAAGGAATTTCTATATGCTTAAAGTAGCCTCACAGGATCCTGGAAGTTGGGATGATGTTAAACTAAGATTGCCTTTTGAATTTAGCAAAGTGTCAAGATCAAGATAGCTGAGTTCCTAGTGGAAGGTCATTCTGCCTGTTTCAAGGACTTGTCAATGGGCTATAGACAGTAAGGAAATTCAAGTTTTTCTCTTTTGCCTTTGTTTCCCACATCAATTTTCACCTCACTTGCAATTACAGGGACAGTGTCTGAACTGGGAGTTGAGATTATTTATGGTAAATGAAGAAGGGGAGAGGGAGGGTGAGGAGGGGAAGAGGAGAAAGGAGGGAAGGAAGGAAGAAAAAGGGAAGGAAAGGAAGAAAGAACAAAAAAGAAACATGAATTGTTTAAATTACTGAAAGCTATTAATATAATTCCGTAGTTCACAGATATACTCAAAAATGGTTCTGGGGGACATATTTGTAACAGGTGAAAGTGGTTAAGATGTTAGCAAAAATTGAGCCGGAGACACTGAAGTGTGAGAGGTAAGAGAATGAAGCTGAACACACAACGGGACTGAGACCTTAAATACAACAGGGTTTAGTCTCCAAAATGTAATTTCTTTAAAAAAAATTTTTTTAACGTTTATTTATTATTGAGAGACAGAGCATACTTGGGGGAGAGGCAGAGAGAGAGGGAGACACAGAATTGGAAGCAGGCTTCAGGCTCTGAGCAGGTCCTGACCTGGGGCCCGAACTCACAAACTGCGAGATCATGACCTGAGCCGAAGTCAGAAGTTCAACCAACTGAGCCACCCAGGCGCCCCTCCAAAATGTAATTTCTTTCCAAACTTGAAAACTCTGATTATCTACTCTGAGGGAGGATGAAAACATTTAGAAAGATGAACAAGGATACTGTAATACCATGTTATTCACAGCTCTAATAAAAATTCAATGAACATCTATTGCATTTGAGGCCTTATATTAAGTACATGGAACAAATTTGAAAACAAGAGACAAAGACCCCAGCCATCAGGAAACTTACACTCTACAGTATACATGAAAGACAGGAAGAAATTTGGAAAAAAAACTATGTATAATGTTAGAATGTGTTGGGTACAACAGAAAAGGGAGAAGATGACGGTGCTGAGAAATGGGGCGTGAGATGTAGTATTATACGGCCAAGGCAAGCTGATTTGGGCCCACGTCTTAGTTTATAAAGATGACATAGTGACGACATGATAGGTCAATGACGCTGAGAGAAAAGTTTAGTGTTACTCACTGTTTCCCCAGAAATGAGAACCACAGCATAATATGACAGGTCACAGAAAGAACACCGGGATTTGGTTAGGAAGCAGAAGCAGGAGTCAAGGAAAGGCCTAGCCCAGAGCCTTTAATGTGTTTTGTGCAGGAAAGGCAGGGCAGGGCAGAGGAAACAGCTGAGAACTGTCTAGTTTGAACAATTCCAGTGGACTTGCCTGGTACATGGCCCTAGAATGATTTAGGGCATGCAATTTTCTTCAGGAAACAAATGAGTCAATATTCCTAGGTAATGGACTCCCCTCGCCCCCATTCAAGGTAAGCCACTGGGTGCTTATAAAACCTAAACCCATGAAAAATATTAACAGTTAAACTCCTTAAAGAGAGTGTGCAGATTTTCAATTAAAGGACAATGGGCTAATGAAGAAAAAGAACAGCTCTTTCTTTGAGGCACAGGAATTCTCTTGAGTTTACTAGAGGCCAGAAATGTATGATTTATCATTCATAACAAATATGTTGCTTAAATATATTGGACTAAAATGATTTGTTAGGAGTGCCTGGGTGGCTCAGTTGGTTAGGTGTCTGACTCCTGATTTCAGCTCAGGTCATGATCTCACTGTTCGGTTGGGGTGATTGAACCCCACGTAAGGCTCTGCACTGACAGCATGGAGCCTGGTTGGAATTCTGTCTCTCCCCTGCTCTCTCTCTCCCTGTCTCTCAAAATAAACTTTAAGAAAAATTATATATGGATAATTTAAGTACAGGTTTTATTTTTATATACATTAAACTGTATTTTCCATGAGACAGTTTCAAAAATACAATAAAATTAATTTTAACACAGTTTTAGTTATAGACATCATAGAAATGCAGAATTGTACTTTTAGTCACATGTATTTTTAATGACCAAGTATTATATTTATGAAGTTAGTGATCATAAAAGTCAAGTGATTAAAGATGGAAAATAAAGGTGAAATGAAAATAAAACCCTTTGAAAGTTTCCTTTAAGTACCAGCAACTGACAAAATTTTCTAAAAATTAATTTTATTTCATAAAAAATAATAATTTTTGAGATCTATTAAAGAAAACTAGGGGCACCTGGGTGGCTCAGCCATCTGAGCGTCCAACTTCGGCTCAGGTCGTGATCTCGTGGTTTGTGAGTTTGAGCCCCGTGTCAGGCTCCGTGCTGATAGCTCAGAGCCTGCAGCCTGCTTCAGATTCTGTGTCTCCCTTGCTCTCTGCTCTCCCCCACTCACGCTCTGTCTCTCTCTCAGAAACAAACATTAAAAACTTAAAACCAGAGCTGAACAGTAATTAAAGCAGTATAAGCAGATTTTAATAAGGAACTATTGTAATGGGGGGAAGAGACCTCAGTATAGAAAGTGGTTCAATTCCAAACACAGCATGAACAAGTAGGAGTTCATAGCCAAGAAACTGTGGGAGTCAGTGAATGGAAACATACTAAGGGGAAACATTGGAGTAAGGGGGGAAAGCAGGCCATGGTGATCAGTATCACCTGGTGGCGGGGTGGGATGAGCAATTTGATCAGATATTCAAGGAGCTGTTAAGCAGAGGTGGATTCTGCCTAAACCAACTTAGTAGGATTTTTGCTACAATTGGGCAATGCAAAGGTGGGCACAGAAGTCCAAATGTTGATGTCTAGTTGGGAATAGGATTCTGAGGAGCCTACTAAAGTTTGGTCAGGGAGAGACTCTTTGTCAGCTCTCACCCCTAAATATTGCTAAATTGGAAATGTTATTTTACCACTTATTTAGGCGAAAAAAATTGTAAACTAAGGTGAAAGAGTGCTAAACTACAATCTGTACTAAATTATTTTAATTAAATTTTTTTTTTTGCATGGTAAAGACTGCTTTATTGGAGGCAGTTAGTATAAGTCAGATCCCCGAAGAACTCAGTTATTTATCAATTATTGGTCCATAGAGAGCTGAATGAAACTGAACCAACTGCCTGTTGAGATGATAAACTGAAGTCAGTCTTGCTTCTTGGGAAATGAAGCCATAACTAGCTGATATATGGCATATGCTGTTCCACCAACTGTAAGTATCATAGTGGCTCTATACAGGAGGGCATCAGCTACTCCACCCTTTAGATGCACTGGAATTCCATTATCCTCCTGAAATAGCTTTTGCTTCTCTGGAACTTTATTTTCAAACTGCCTGCGTGAAGCAGTACTTATGGTCCTCTGGGCAATCTGACGAAGAGCCAGCAGATTCTGCAGCATGTTGGCTCGGTTACTACCCACCAACCGCGACAACCGAACACCAGGAACGAAAACGGCAACAACGGAACCGGAACTACCTCTCTAATTAAATTATTTTTATTTGTATTTATTTATTAAAATTTTTTTCAATATTTATTTGTTTTTGAGAGAGAGAGAGAGAGGTTAGAGAGGGAGGGGGACACAGAATCCAGAGCAAGCTCCAGACTCTGAGCTGTCAGCACAGAGCCCGACGCAGGGGGCTTATTTTTATTTTTTTTATCACAGTTTTGATTTCAGTGGACAAAAATTCTCAGAGACCCATGATCTTTCCTATGAAAAGTTTTGAATCATTGACACCACCTCCACCCCCTGTCAGAAGATACCACCTACTTTCCTCCCTCGCCACACTCTTTGCTACACCTCATAAACTTCTTTTAATTCTTTTAAGTCCACCTGTGTTGTACCAATTTGGGGTATTTCCCAGTCATTTTCTTCTCACTTGAAACACTTTTCACTCAATATTCTTTGACAATGCAATGAATCTTCTGGATGTCACTTCAAAGTTAGATTCAACAGAACTAAACATAAAAATCTCCATGTCATTATCAGTATTGCCTGATATTCTCCAATCAATAGCATTATATAGTCTTAGTTTTTAAAGTTTATTTATTTTGAGAGAGACAGAGACAGAGTGAGTAAGGGAGGGACAGAGAACGAGGGAGAGAGAATCTCAAGCGGGTTCCCCACTACCAGCGCAGAGCCCAATATGGGGCTCAAAACTCACAAAACTGCGAGATCATGACCTAAGCTGAAACCAAGAGTCAAATGCTTAACCAGCTGAGCCACCCAGGTGTCCCTATAATTTTATAAAGTCATCACATAGATATTATTTACACGTAGATATTATTTAAGATTTTGGCAATCTCATAAGCAGTATGAGGCCAGGGTTATTTTTGCTGTTATTCCATACTGAGTCCCTGTGTGATAATAGATAATCTGGACTTAAAACATGAGCAAACAAACACACACAAAAAAAGTGATTAAACAGAGGCACCTGGGTGGCTCAGTCGGTTAGGTTTCCGATTTTGGCTCAGGTCACGATCTCGCAGTTTGTAGGTTTGAGCCCCATGTCGGGCTTTGTGCTGACAGCTAGCTCAGAGCCTGGAGTCTGCTTCAGATTCTGTCTGTCTGTCTGTCTGTCTCTCTCTCCTCCCCCCTTTGCACTCTGTCTCTCTCTCTCTCAAAAATGAATAAACATTTTAAAAAACCTACCAAAAGAATGATTGAATAAATGATAGCATGTCCTGTGGGGAACTTACTGTTTTAGACACCATCCCTGGAAAACTTATTTTTCTTCCCTAGAAGCAGAGAAAAACTGAGAGGCACGGGTGTCACTGCCAAGGGGCACCAAGGGGCTGACAGTTGGGAAGCCTGAAGTTGCCAGTGCAGAGATGTTCATCAGCCAGGGGCTTGGGTTCGCAGCCAGTGTTACCCACAAAGACAAAATGGAAGAGAGAAAATAGAAGCAGATGAATGTGCTCACCAAGGCCAGGATGGTGCGTGTGGCTCTGGCCTCACGGGAAGGTCTGGGGGAAAGGCTGTGGCTGTGAATGTGCTGGACTCTCTGCTTGTGCCTGAGCAGGACAAGGACCTTGGAGCCACTGGCCCAGACCATGAAGCCCAAATAAGTGACATCAATGAAGGAGAACATGACTGCATGTAGTAAAACTACAAATCTGTGTGGAATGGGTGAATTACAGTATTCGTAAATTTTCTCCACACTCGTATTTTTGTTCTTTCTTGGCCCAGTAACATGCAAAGCAATAAAGATATTCAACAGGAGATGCAGGATCCATCAGAGGGAACAGCAAAAGCCAATGCACTTCGGGAATGTAACCTTGAGCTCCAACCACTTGAAGGTATTCACGTTGAGTTTAATGGCCTGGAAACCACTGAGCAGGCAGGTAGTGCTGAGGGAAACCCCTCTGGCCACTCGGTGAAAATAGAAGACAAGCTTACATCCAGCATCATCCAGGAAAGATTTCAACCCAAACATTGCCATTGTCTGAGGAATTCCTTTATGAAAAAGAACCAAGCTGTTAGCTAGGGCTAGCTGGATGAGAATCAAGTCTGTGGGTCTCAACATTGCCTAGTGAGCGAAGTAAAGAAATAAAGACAAAGCAGCAAGGAGTTTCCAAGGATCCCAACTCCAGTCTGGGTGAGGAAAACAATACCCAACTTTAAGTTAGAGGAAACCATTCCATCAGTTTAAAAGGGATACTGGTAGCTGTTTTGATTTGAATCACAGGAATCTGGAGACTAAAATAGAAAATGTTTTTACTCTGAATACACCAAGAAAACGTCTTTGGTCATGTAATTTCTCAACTCAATATGAATATTTAGACATGCCTTTCATATGTGCAAAATAATTTTTTACAGGACTATTTGTAATCAAAAGATTGAAAGCAACCCAATGTCAGTCAACGGGAGGCTGAATGAATCACAGTGCATGTTCACACAGGGCACTAGGCAGCCATGATGGGTAAAGTTCTCTCTCCTGCTGTGTTTCCAGGACATATAATCAGTATAGATAAAAATAAATAAATGCATATTTATTATTCTAAAAAATAGAAAGTGTCAAAATCCTGTGTGAAGTTCACTTATTTTCCTAATAAAGGGATTATAACTACATTCCATTTATCTATGTGTACATGACCAAATTTTTAAACTATAAGAACACATTTACAAATTCTAAAAATGAGCACCTGCCTGGGTGGCTCAGGTGGTTTAAGTGTCCGTCTTCGGCTAAGGTCATGATCTCAGAGCTCCAAGGCTTGTGGGTTTGAGCACCGCATCGGGCTCTGTGCTGACAGCTCAGAGCCTGGAGCCTGCTCCGATTCTGTGTCTCCCTCTCTCTCTGACCCTCCGCTACTCGCAGTCTGTCTCTCTCCCTCTCTCAAAGATAAATAAACATTAAAAAATTTTTTTAAATGAGCACTTGTAGGCAATAGTGGAGAAAGAGCACAGGATCCAGTATGAAGTCAGACTCCTTTCAATATACCTGGATTGTGGCTTTGCTGTCACAATTTTTTTACATATTTTCTAAATATATATGGTGACAAAAGTGTTATAAAACATAAGGTAAACATAAAAACAAAGAAACAAACAAAAAAATAGACTAAATGTGTGCCAAATTCAGGTTTAACCCAAAGAAGTTATTTCTATATTTTAAGCACCACAATTTGAACATATATTCTATATTAACACATGTGAAAACAAAATAACAAATTACTGCCCTTATGTTGTAAGTAAAAAAATTAGTATTTTGATTCTGTAATTATATATGCTCATAAATGCATGCACATAGTATACAGTGTACAACATTTCATTAAAAGATAATTAGAACTTCCTGAAGAAATGGGTGAATCCATATCTGGAGTAGAAGCTACAGACAGAACTATCTCAGAACGCCCCACCGTAGGAGGAAACAAAAGAACCACCCCGAGCTACTGAGATTATGTAACCAGGAGGCCAGGAGTTAAGAGGAAGGATTCCCAATGACCAAGTGTGGGATATTTTCAGCATCAAATAGTAAGTGTAACAAATTAAAACAAACATGTTTTTAAAATGCGTTTTTCTCACTACTTTAAAAAATAACCTTAGGGGCGCCTGGGTGGCTTAGTCGGTTAAGCGTCCGACTTTCGCTTAGCTCAAGATCTCGCGGTTCGTTTGTTGGAGCCCCGCGTTGGGCCTTGTGCTGACTGCCAGCTCGGAGCCTGGAGACTGTTTCAGAGTCTGTGACTCCCTCTCTCTCTGACCCTCCCCTGTTCACCCTGTCTTTCTCTCTCCTAGAAATAAATAAAAAATATTAAAAAAAATAAAATTAAATAAATAAAAAAATAACCTTAGATTTGGAGAATGATAGAAGACCAAATCAACACGCTATAAAGGGGGAAATAAAGAGAAAGGATTAAGATCTTTTTTGCTATCTAAACGTTCTTTTTGTAGAAGTTTTAACCTAATAAGAGAAAAGGGGGACAGGGTGGAACGTACCCTAAATTGAGGCAATAGTCTTTAATGACTGTGGGCCCCATAGGTGGGAGGACCAGGATGCATATCATAATGATGGGTCCAGGGGCGCCTGGGTGGCTTAGTCGGTTAAGCGTCCGACTTTCGCTTAGCTCATGATCTCGCGGTTCGTGGGTTCGAGCCCCGCGTCGGGCTCTGTGCTGACTGCCGGCTCAGAGCCTGGAGCCTGTTTCAGTCCGTGACTCCCTCTCTCTCTGACCCTCCCCTGCTCATGTGTGTGTTTCTCTCTCTCTCCTAGAAATAAATAAAACATTAAAAAAAAACAAAACAAAAACGTAATGGATGGGTCCAGAAGGCAATACAGGGACCTATGGATTTTTGCTGCAGGGAAGATGGGACGGGTTTGGAGATGAAATGAACTAGCCCTGGACAGTTTCTGTTGGAGCTGTGGGACGGGTTCATGTGGTTCCTACCATTACCCTCTTCTCTGTGGCGGATGTTTGTAAAGGTCTATATTAAAGTTGGAAAGTATTTGTGGTAACAACTGGCAAATATTAAGTTTGCTGTTTGCTCCAATTTTCTTCTTTCATCGTCTACAGCACCATCCTGTCTTATTTTGCATATTCACCCTGTCACTTCCAGATATAGGTTCTTTGAAATCTATTGATCTTACTCTTTTTTTTAGTATTTTTCCAAAGCCAGCACCAACAATTTAAGTGCCTTCATGATGAGCGAGGAAAGTGAAAAAAGCAAAGCCAGCCACATAGGTAGAATTGTAAAGTGAAAAATACAAGACCCAACCAAGTGGGTAGATATTTCCGAGCTCTGACCAATATTTGACCTGTATTACTGTACCAATAAACCCAGATTGGTTTCTGTAATCTCAATTTTTATAAAAACAAGCTTCCAATGAAAACACGATATACACATCTATTGTTTAGGAGTAACATCTGGGCTGCCAAGCATGGGCCTCAGCAATAAAGATGCAGTGTATTAAGGAGATATTGCCTAGCAACAACTTTTATTTTTTACAAAATTCCTGGATATTGGGGTATTGTTTTTGCCTTTCTTTTCTTCTTTCTTTTTGTATTATAGTGGTTAAATATTAAAAATTGTTCTGAGGGGCGCCTGGGTGGCTTAGTCGGTTAAGCATCCGACTCTTGGTTTCAGCTCAGGTTATGATCTCACGGTTTCATGGGTTCAAGCCCCGCATTAGGCTTTGTGCTGGCAGACAGGAGCCTGCTTGGGATTCTCTCTCCCTTTCTCTCTGCCCCCCACCCCTGCTCATACTGTCTCTGTCTCTCTCAAAAATAAGTAAACATAAAAATTTTTTTAAAAATTGTTCTGTAATAAGATCACAGTGCTGCATACCACCACTTTTAAATATATTTCAGGCATAGTTCATCAATAAGATGAAATTTACCTGCCTATATGGCTCTGTTACTTAAGCATCTGACTCTTGATCTCACCTCAGGTCTTGATCTCAGGGTTGTGAGTTCAAGTCCCATGTTAGGCTCCACACTGGGCGTTGAGCCAGTTTAAAAAAAAAAAAAGATGAAATATAATCCTGGATGTATTTATGGAAATCACATCACATGTCTAATATTCAGAGAGCATGCAGGCATAAAATTGCTAAATACAATGAATAATATGAATTATCAGTACTAATAAGTGTTTAGAATACACACAAATACTACATTTTAAAAAGTAACAATTTACTTTTTTTTCTCTAGATACAGTATTGTATTTACAAATATAAGCAGAGGTACCTAGGTGGCTCAGTCAGTTAAACATCAGACTTCAGCTCAGGCCATGATCTCCCCGTTCATGAGTTTGAGCCCCACATTGGCCTCTGAGCTGGCAGTACTGAGACTGCTTGGGATTCTCTCCCTCTCCTCCCCGTTTGTCCCTCCCCTGCTTTTGTGCACTCTCTCTTCTCTATCTCAGATAAACTTGAAAGGAAAGAAAAGAACAAATTGTTATGAAAGACATACTTATTTATACAATAATAAAATTACAGAAATATGGAAGAAACATTGAAAGAAAATGCATCAATTTTTTTAAAAGATCTAAACAAAGCAGAGTTAAGCCATGTTTCAAATGGAAAGCTTAAACATTAAAAAATAAATCTATAAAGTAAATAAAAATATGCTTAAACAATCTGACTGATGGGGCACCTGGGTGGCTCAGTCAGTTAAGTGTCTGACTCCTGATTTTGTCTCAGGTCATGATCTCACAGTTCATGAGTTCTAGGCCTGCATCAGGCTCTGTGTTGACAGTGCAAAGCCTCCTTGGGATTCTCCCTCTCCCTCTCTCTCTGCCCTCCCCTCTTCATCTTCCTCTCTCTCTCAAATTAAATAAACATTAAAAAAGTAATCTAACTTATAACCAGATAATGTATACAAGTTTCCTGTGATAGTGAAAAAGAAGAAAGATAAATGAAATTGAATTTAATGCTAGGATTAATTCTATTGGTTGGGAAAAAAATGCAATTATAGTTTGGTTTTAGTCATAACCAGAGAGTAAAATTGAAGCTATGAGGCAGATTATGAACAGAGACTACAAAATGTTGCAAAGTATTTGACATGTAGGGAGGGCAGAAGACAAATAGAGATAAAATTGGTTAGATCTTTTTGTATATAGAATATAGAGAGAAAGATTTATGGGTATGAAAAATATTAGAAACTTAGTGTGAGTAAAAATGAATTTAAAAATGAGTTGCTGGGGACGCCTGGCTGGCTCAGTCAGTTAAACTTCCGACTTCGGCTCAGGACATGATCTTGAGGTTCGTGAGTTCATGCCCCACGACCGGCTCTGTGCTAACAGTTCAGAGACTGCGGCTTGCTTTGGATTCTGTGTCTCCTTCTCTCTCTGTCCCTCTGCTGCTCACATTCTGTCTTTCTCTGTCACTCTCTCTGTCAAAAGTAAACATTTAAAAAATTTTTTAAATAAAAATTAAAAAAATAAAAATCAGTTGGAAAAGAAAAGTTTATTTAAAACATATTGTTACGATATTTGCACACTTATTTGAAAAACTAAAGCTACATTTCCACTACATGCCATTTAGACAAATAATAAACATACATATATATACATTTTTCTTAAATGTTAACTTTTTTTTATTTTTTATTTTTTTAATATTTTTATTTATTTCTAAGAGAGAGAGAGAGAGAGAGAGA